>NW_025536165.1:45000-67154 GCF_020615455.1 Coregonus clupeaformis | reverse complement strand
AGAGACCGGAGGAGTGAAGGAGACGGTGAGTGATACACTGCAACAGCCTGTCTATTCCTAAGGAGATAGAGAATACATGATTGTGGGTTCATTCATCCTGGGGGTTGGTGTTCCATCTCTTTCTCTCTTTGTCTCTCTGGCAAATGGACACCCACACGACACACACAGCACCCACACACACTCTCACACATACACACTCTCGCAGAGAGAGAGAGAGTAGCATGATCCTCCATGGATGTGGGTTTTTTAAACAGCCTTCCACTTCATCATCTTCTTCTTCATCTCTCTCTCTCTCTCTCTCTCTCTCTCTCTCTCTCTCTCTCTCTCTCTCTCTCTCTCTCTCTCTTGCCCTTCGCTCTCTCTCTCCCCTGTCTGTCTGTCTGTCTGTCTGTCTGTCTGTCTGTCTGTCTGTCTGTCTGTCTGTCTGTCTGTCTGTCTGTCTGTCTCTCTCTCTGTCTCTCTCTCTCTATCCCTCTCTCTCTATCTCTCTCTCTCTCTCTCTCTCTCTCTCCTCTCTCTCTCTCTCTCTCTCTCTCTCTCTCCTCTCTCTCCTCTCTCTCTCTCTCTCTCTCTCTCTCTCTCTCTCTCTTCTGCTCTCTTATCTCTAATGTGGTCATACATTTGGCAGGAGGTTAGGAAGTGCAGTGTGCACACTAGCCTGTCTTCTCTTGAGAGCCAGGTCAGCCTCACGGCCTTTCTCAGTAGCAAGGCTATGCTCACTGAGTCTGTACACTAGTCAAAGCTTTCCCCTTAAGTTTGGGTCAATCACGTGGTCATGTATTCTGCCACTGTGTACTCTCTGTTAAGGGCCAAATAGCATTCGTAGTTTGCTCAGTTTTTTGTAAATTCTTTCCAATGTGTCAAGTAATTATCTTTTAGTTTTCTCATTATTTGGTTGTGTCTAATTGTGTTGCTGTCCTGGGGCTATGTGAGGTCTGTTTGTGTTTGCAGAACAGAGCCCCAGGACAACTTACTTAAGGGACCTCTTCTCCAGGTTCATCTCTCTTGTAGGTGATGGCTTTGTTATGGAAGGTTTTGGGAATCGCTTCCTTTTAAGTGGTTATAGAATTTAACGGCTCTTTTCCTGGATTTTGATCATTAGCAGGTATCGGCCTAATTCTGCTCTGCATGCATTATTTGGTGTTTTACGTTGTACACAGAGGTTGTTTTTGCAGATTTCTGCATGCAGAGTCTCAATTTGGTGTTTGTCCCATTTTGTGAATTCTTGGTTGGTGAGCGGACCCCAGACCTCACAACCATAAAGGGCAATGGGTTCTATAACTGATTCAAGTATTTTAGCCAGATCCTAATTGGTATGTCTAATTTTATGTTCCGTTTGATGGCGTAGAATAACCTTCTTGCCTTGTCTCTCAGATTGTTCACAGCTTTGTGGAAGTTACCTGTGGCGCTGATGTTTAGGCCGAGGTATGTATAGTTTTTTGTGTGTGCTCTCTCTCTAACATGCTCAAATCCTCAACTACAATACTGGCTCTCTATCTCTGTGACACACGCAACAACACACACACACACAGACACAGACACACACACACAGACATAGACACACACACACACACACACACACACACAGAGACACACTTTATTGTTATGCTCTTTCTTGGCTGGATAATCTGTACCAAGCAACTTCACACACACACACACACACACACACACACACACACACACAAACACACAAAGCAGGCATACAAACACAAACACCCAACACACACACTGACACACACACACACACACACACACACACACTGACACAGTGTGCACAGGTATTCAGAGAAACACACTCACCGAACCCCTATTTACTCTTGGAAGCGTCTCATTTCTAAAAGCCACTGAAGACATAAAACATATGGGAAGAGGGGTGCCAGCTAGCTCACTTGCTGAGGAAAGCTTGGCACACGCATGAAGGAAGGGGTATTGTGTCAAAAAAATGAGCGATTTCTCTGGACACAATTGGGACTCAAATGGAGCGCACCAAAAGACGTGTTGTCATCCTCTCTGATGCTGGGAGAGGAGCGAGACTGAGAGGAATCCAGTGTCTTAATCTGCCAGCCATCATGTAGAGGAACAGACTCCACAACTGATACAGGGTTGAACAGACTCAGTGACAGACTGGTCCAGGGGGTTGAACAGACTCAGTGACAGACTGGATACAGGGTTGAACAGACTCAGTGACAGACTGGTCCAGGGTTGAACAGACTCAGTGACAGACTGGTCCAGGGTGGAACAGACTCAGTGACAGACTGGTCAGGAGTTGAACAGACTCAGTGACAGACTGGTCAGGGTTGAACAGACTCAGTGACAGACTGGTACAGGGTTGAACAGACTCAGTGACAGACTGGTACAGGGTTGAACAGACTCAGTGACAGACTGGTACAGGGTTGAACAGACTCAGTGACAGCTGCCAGTAGACTGAAGACTATGAAGGAAAGTGCTTGACTTGCATCCAGACAGCTGACATATGAAGTGATGTGATCTGTGAGCCATCGACAGCCACTTTGAATGTGTTCATCTGAGCGCTTCATGTGGTCCAGCTAACAGACCCACGACTGGCACAGGAAACAGGAAGAGAAAACGACAGAGAACTCAGCTCGCAGACACATGGTTACACACATGGTCACCATCATAGTAACACAACCACAGTGGTGGGCTCTTCCCCACCATTTACAGATACCCTTCCTGAAACATCCACTTCCTGTTTCACTCAAACCAGGAAGTACATTTGGGCATGGTTAGGGAGTGACTGCTGTGGAACTTATGGATCTAGTGAGTTACAAGTTAATACATTCACCCAGACATGTTACATAACTAAAATCTAGTTTTATTGACAGTGTATTAACAGAAAATACTAAAATCTAGTTTTATTGACGTGTATTAACAGAAAATACTAAAATCTAGTTTTGTTGACAGTGTATTAACAGAAAATACTAAAATCTAGTTTTATTGATAGTGTATTAACAGAAAATGTTTCAAGCACTAACACGTGGTTCCAGCGGAGCGCTAAATCTTAGTTTCACAGGCTTACAGTCCTTTAGCAATCCCCCTCTCTACTGTAGCCCTGATAAATGGTCCTAGTACACTAACTTAAGCTTTCTAACTGCCTTATGCTGAGTTGGTCCTGTCTTGAAATGATTTCTCCCTTCAAGAGAGCTTCAAATATCCTTTTTTTCCCCATTCCTATTTGCCTCTTAAAAACGTCACGTTGCACTACAGGCCTGGTCAGTCAGCACATCATTACCTCGACTCATCTTTATTATAATTTCTTCATACGTGATCATATATCCCTATAATGGGTAATGAAACTGTCTCCTCGTGAGCCGCCCCTGGCAGCCATAATGGATCATCCCTCCTCCTAGAGCCAGGATGCTTCCCAAATGGCCCTGGTCAAAAGTAGTGCAAAATAGCACTACCACGTCAAAGTTTGGACATCAGATCATCACGTCAGATCTTTTCTACATCAGATCTTTTTCGAGCTGATCTGATTTAGTCTAAAGACCAATTAGTGAGAAGAAGAAAAAATGTCAGAATTGCGGCTGCCTGTTTAAACAGCCAATACAGGGAATAATGTGTCATTTGGAATGCAGATTTACTGTACCAGTCAAAAGTTTGGACACAGTCCTCCTCATTCCAGGGTTTTTCTTTATTTTTTAAAACTCTATTTTCTACATTTGTAGAATAATAGTGAAGACGTCAAAAACATGAAATAACACACATGGAATCGTGTAAACCAAAAAAAGTGTTAAACAAATCAAAATATATTTTATATTTGAGATTCTCTAAAAGTAGCCACCCTTTGCCTTGATGACAGCTTTACACTCTTGGGATTCTCTCAACCAGCTTCATGAGGTAGTTACCTGGAATGCATTTCAATTAACAGGTGTGCCTTCTTAAAAGTTAATATGTAGAATTTCTTTCCTTCTTAATGCGTTTTGTGCAAATCAGTTGTGTTGTGACAAGGTAGGTGTGGTATACAGAAGAGGCCCCTATTTGGTAAAAGACCAAGTCCATATTATGGCAAGAACAGCTCAAATAAGCAAGAGAAATGACAGTCCATCATTACTTTGAGACATTAAAGTCAGTCAATATGGACAATTTCAAGAACTTTGAAAGTTTTCTTCAAATGCAGTCGCAAACACCATCAAAGCGCCATGATGAAACTGGCTGTCATGATGGGACCGCCACAGGAAAAGGAAGACCCAGAGTTACTTCTGCTGCAGAGGATAAGTTGATTAGAGTGAACTGCACCACTGATTGCAGCCCAAATGCTTCACAGAGTTCAAGTAACAGACACATCGCACACATCAACTTTTCAGAGGAGACTGCAGTGAATCAGGCCTTCATGGTTGAATTGCTGCAAAGAAACCACTACTAAAGGACACCAATAATAAGAAGAGACTTGCTTGGCCAAGAAACACGAGGCAATGGACATTAGGCAGGTGGAAATCTGTCCTTTGGTCTGATGAGTCCAAATTTGAGATTTTTGGTTCCAACAGCCGTGTCTTTGTGAGACGTGAGTAAGATGATCTCTGCATGTATGGTTCCCACCGTAAGCATGGAGGAGGTGGTGTTATGGTGTGGGGGTGCTTTGCTGTGACACTGTCTGTAGATTTATTTAGAATTCAAGGCACCAGGCATGGCTTACCACAGCATTCTGCAGCGATACGCCATCCCATCTGATTTGCGCTTTAAGAGGGACTATCATTTGTTTTTCAACAGGACAATGACCCAAAACACACCTCCCGTACTGTGTAAGGGCTATTTAACCAAGAAGAGTGATGGAGTGCTGCATCAGATGACCTGGCCTCCACAATCACCCGACCTCCAACCCAATTGAGATGGTTTGGGATGAGTTGGACCGCAGAGTGAAGTGAAAAGCAGCCAACAAGTGCTCAGCATATGTGGAACTCCCTTCAAGACTGTTGGAAACCATTCCTCATGAAGCTGGTTGAGAGAATGCCAAAGAGTGTGCAAAGCTGTCATCAAGGCAAAGTGTGGCTACTTTGGGGAATCTCAAATATTAAATATATTTTCATTTGTTTAACACTATAAAGAAAAACCCTTGAGTAGGTGTGTCCAAACTTTTGACTGGTAGTGTATATGGAATAGGGTGCCATTTGAGACGCCTCCAGGAAGAATGACAGCTAACACCTAAGTAGCCCACCTTCATCCACCCTCATCCCCACCTTCATCCACCCTCATCCCCACCTTCATCCACCCTCATCCCCACCTTCATCCACCCTCATCCCCACCTTCATCCACCCTCATCCCCACCACACATCGACCTCTGACCCCTACTCAGCGTGATCACCTCAGACATCTTCGGCAGGAGATAGCTGTCTGTCATCCCTCTATACCTTCACCATCTATTTCCTGTTCTCTCTCTCTCTCTCTCTCTCTCTCTCTCTCTCTCTCTCTCTCTCTCTCTCTCTCTCTCTCTCTCTCTCTCTCTCTCTCTCCCTCCATCTCTCTCTCTCTCTTTCTCTCTCTCTCTCTCTCTCTCCAGCTCTCTCTCTCTCTCTCTCTCTCTCTCTCTCTCTCTCTCTCTCTCCTCTCTCTCTCTCTCTCTCTCTTTCTCTCTCTCTTTTCTCTCTCTCTCTCTCTCTCTCTCTCTCTCTCTCTCTCTCTCTCTCTCTCTCTCTCTCTCTCTCTCTCTCTCTCTCTCTCTCTCTTTCTCTCTCTCTCCTCTCTCTCTCTCTCTCTCCCCTCTCTCTCTCTCTCTCTCTCTCTCTCTGTCTCTCTCTGTCTCTCTCTCTCTCTCTCTCTCTCTCTCTCTGCTCTCTCTCTCTCTCTCTCTGTTTCTCTTTCTCTCTCTTTCCCTCTCTCTCCTCTCTATCCACTCTCTCTTTCCTCTCTTGTTTTTAATCTTGCACTCAATGGCTGAAATTTCCTATTTCTCTCTCTCCCCCCCTTTCTCTCTCTCTCTCTTTCTCTCTCTCTTTCTCTCTCTCAGCTCTGAGAGCTGAAAAAAGGACTACATCCATAAAGCTATGAAGGTCTTTCTTTGTGTTTATTTCAATGGCTGCTGGAATAGCTAGCAGACAGACTACAATGATACACATTAACTAGCTTTACACACACTGACTTCTGTACTGCTGAAGGACTGACAGCCTTGTTTCTGGCTGACTGGCTGACTGACAGGCTGACTGACTGGATGACTGGATGACTGGCTGACTGGCTGACTGGTTGACTGACTGGCTGACTGACTGGCTGACTGGCTGACTGACTGGATGACTGGTTGACTGGATGACTGGCTGACTGGATGACTGGTTGACTGACTGGCTGACTGACTGGCTGACTGGCTGACTGACTGGATGACTGGTTGACTGGATGACTGGCTGACTGGATGACTGGTTGACTGGTTGACTGGCTGACTGGTTGACTGGATGACTGGCTGACTGGCTGACTGACTGACTGGTTGACTGGATGACTGGCTGACTGGCTGACTGGTTGACTGGCTGACTGGTTGACTGGCTGACTGGTTGACTGGTTGACTGGCTGACTGGCTGACTGGTTGACTGGATGACTGGCTGACTGGATGACTGGCTGACTGGCTGACTGGTTGACTGGATGACTGGCTGACTGACTGACTGGCTGACTGACTGGCTGACTGGCTGACTGACTGGCTGACTGGATGACTGGCTGACTGGCTGACTGGTTGACTGGATGACTGGCTGACTGACTGACTGGCTGACTGGATGACTGGCTGACTGACTGACTGGCTGACTGACTGGCTGACTGGCTGACTGACTGGCTGACTGACTGACTGGCTGACTGACTGGCTGACTGGCTGACTGGCTGGCTGACTGGCTGGCTGACTGGATGACTGGCTGACTGGATGACTGGCTGACTGGCTGACTGGCTGACTGGCTGACTGGCTGACTGGATGACTGGATGACTGGCTGACTGGCTGACTGGCTGACTGGCTGACTGGATGACTGGCTGACTGGCTGACTGACTGACTGGATTACTGGCTGACTGGATGACTGGCTGACTGGCTGACTGGCTGACTGGATGACTGGCTGACTGGCTGACTGGCTGACTGACTGGCTGGCTGACTGACTGACTGACTTGCTGACTGGATGACTGGATGACTGACTGGCTGGCTGACTGGCTGACTGGATGACTGGCTGACTGGCTGACTGGTTGACTGGATGACTGGCTGACTGGCTGACTGGTTGACTGGATGACTGGCTGACTGACTGACTGGCTGACTGACTGGCTGACTGGCTGACTGACTGGCTGACTGACTGGCTGACTGGATGACTGGCTGACTGGTTGACTGGATGACTGGCTGACTGACTGACTGGTTGACTGGATGACTGGCTGACTGACTGACTGGCTGACTGACTGGCTGACTGGCTGACTGACTGGCTGACTGACTGACTGGCTGACTGGCTGACTGACTGACTGGCTGACTGACTGGATGACTGGATGACTGACTGACTGGCTGACTGGCTGACTGACTGACTGGCTGACTGGCTGACTCGACTGGCTCGACTGGCTGACTGACTGACTGACTGGCTGACTGGCTGACTGGCTGACTGGCTGACTGACTGGATGACTGGATGACTGACTGGCTGACTGACTGGCTGACTGACTGGCTGACTGACTGGATGACTGGATGACTAACTGACTGACTGACTGACTGGCTGTCTGGCTGACTGACTGGCTGACTGACTGACTGACTGGCTGACTGGCTGACTGACTGGCTGACTGGCTGACTGACTGACTGACTGGCTGACTGGCTGACTGACTGACTGACTGACTGGCTGACTGGCTGACTGACTGGCTGACTGACTGGCTGACTGGCTGACTGGCTGACTGACTGACTGGCTGACTGGCTGACTGGCTGACTGACTAGCTGACTGGCTGACTGGCTGACTGGCTGACTGGCTGACTGACTGGCTGACTGGCTGGCTGACTGGCTGGCTGACTGGCTGACTGACTGGCTGACTGGCTGACTGACTGGCTGACTGACTGGCTGACTGGCTGACTGGCTGACTGACTGGCTGACTGGTTGACTGGCTGACTGGCTGACTGACTGACTGACTGGCTGACTGACTGGCTGACTGGCTGACTGGCTGACTGACTGGCTGGCTGACTGGATGACTGGATGACTGACTTACTGACTGACTGGCTGACTGGCTGACTGGCTGACTGACTGGATGACTGGATGACTGACTGGCTGACTGACTGACTGACTGACTGGCTGACTGACTGGCTGACTGGCTGACTGGCTGACTGGCTGACTGACTGACTGGCTGACTGACTGACTGGTTGACTGGATGACTGGCTGACTGACTGACTGGCTGACTGACTGGCTGACTGGCTGACTGACTGGCTGACTGGCTGACTTACTGGCTGACTGGCTGACTGGCTGACTGACTGGCTGACTGGCTGACTGGCTGACTGGCTGACTGACTGACTGGCTGACTGACTGACTGGTTGACTGATGACTGGCCGACTGACCGACTGGCTGACTGACTGGCTGACTGGCTACCGACTGGCTGACTGACTGACTGGCTGACTGGCTGACTGACTGACTGGCTGACTGACTGGATGACTGGATGACTGACTGACTGGCTGACTGGCTGACTGACTGACTGGCTGACTGGCTGACTGACTGACTGGCTGACTGGCTGACTGACTGACTGACTGGCTGACTGGCTGACTGGTTGACTGGCTGACTGACTGGATGACTGGATGACTGACTGGCTGACTGACTGGCTGACTGACTGGCTGACTGACTGGCTGACTGACTGGATGACTGGATGACTAACTGACTGACTGACTGACTGGCTGTCTGGCTGACTGACTGGCTGACTGACTGACTGACTGACTGGCTGACTGGCTGACTGACTGGCTGACTGGCTGACTGACTGACTGACTGGCTGACTGGCTGACTGACTGACTGACTGACTGGCTGACTGGCTGACTGACTGGCTGACTGACTGGCTGACTGGCTGACTGGCTGACTGACTGACTGACTGGCTGACTGGCTGACTGGCTGACTGACTAGCTGACTGGCTGACTGGCTGACTGGCTGACTGGCTGACTGACTGGCTGACTGGCTGGCTGACTGGCTGGCTGACTGGCTGACTGACTGACTGGCTGACTGGCTGACTGACTGACTGACTGACTGACTGGCTGACTGACTGGCTGACTGACTGGCTGACTGGCTGTCTGACTGACTGACTGGCTGACTGGCTGACTGGCTGACTGACTGACTGACTGGCTGACTGGCTGACTGACTGGCTGACTGACTGGCTGACTGGCTGACTGGCTGACTGACTGGCTGACTGGTTGACTGGCTGACTGGCTGACTGACTGACTGACTGGCTGACTGACTGGCTGACTGGCTGACTGGCTGACTGACTGGCTGGCTGACTGGATGACTGGATGACTGACTGACTGACTGACTGGCTGACTGGCTGACTGGCTGACTGACTGGATGACTGGATGACTGACTGGCTGACTGACTGACTGACTGACTGGCTGACTGACTGGCTGACTGACTAGCTGACTGGCTGACTGACTGGCTGACTGGCTGACTGACTGGCTGACTGGCTGACTGGCTGACTGGCTGACTGGCTGACTGACTGGCTGACTGACTAGCTGACTGGCTGACTTACTGGCTGACTGGCTGACTGGCTGACTGACTGGCTGACTGGCTGACTGGCTGACTGGCTGACTGACTGACTGGCTGACTGACTGGCTGACTGGCTGGCTGACTGGCTGGCTGACTGGATGACTGGATGACTGACTGACTGACTGACTGACTGGCTGACTGGCTGACTGGCTGACTGGCTGACTGGCTGACTGGCTGACTGGCTGACTGACTGACTGTGCTATTGTCTCGCTGCTTTATGATAATAAGGAGTGTACATGTGAACCTAATAATGCCCTTGTCTGGGATTGGCATGATTCATCACAGGGAAGAGAGTGTGGGGGCAGAGAGACGGAGACAGACAGAAAGGGAGGGAGAGATGAGGGGGGGTCAAAGTGTTGACATTGTGACACTGTCCAAGGTTACTCATCTAATTGAGAGGCTGGTCATGCAGTAATGGTGGAGACTGACTGGCTGGCTGACTGACTGGCTGGCTGACTGGCTGGCTGGCTGACTGACTGGCTGACTGGCTGACTGGCTGACTGGCTGACTGGCTGACTGGCTGACTGGCTGACTGACTGGCTGACTGGCTGACTGGCTGGCTGACTGGCTGGCTGACTGGATGACTGGATGACTGACTGGCTGACTGGCTGACTGGCTGGCTGACTGGCTGGCTGACTGGATGACTGGCTGACTGGATGACTGGCTTACTGGCTGACTGGCTGACTGGCTGACTGGCTGACTGGCTGACTGGCTGACTGGATGACTGGCTGACTGGCTGACTGACTGACTGGATTACTGGCTGACTGGATGACTGGCTGACTGGCTGACTGGCTGACTGGATGACTGGCTGACTGGCTGACTGGCTGACTGGCTGACTGGCTGACTGGCTGACTGGCTGACTGGCTGACTGACTGGCTGGCTGACTGACTGACTGACTGGCTGACTGGATGACTGGATGACTGACTGGCTGGCTGACTGGCTGACTGGCTGACTGGCTGACTGGCTGACTGGCTGACTGGCTGACTGAATGACTGACTGGCTGGCTGACTGACTGACTGACTGGCTGACTGGATGACTGGATGACTGACTGGCTGGCTGACTGGCTGACTGACTGACTGGCTGACTGACTGACTGACTGGCTGAATGACTGGCTGACTGGATGACTGGATGACTGACTGGCTGACTGACTGGCTGACTGACTGACTGACTGACTGGCTGACTGACTGACTGACTGGCTGACTGGCTGACTGGCTGACTGACTGACTGACTGGCTGACTGGCTGACTGGATGACTGGATGACTGGTTGACTGACTGGCTGACTGGCTGGCTGGCTGACTGGCTGGCTGGATGACTGGATGACTGGCTGGCTGACTGGCTGACTGGCTGACTGACTGGCTGACTGGCTGACTGGCTGACTGACTGACTGACTGGCTGACTGACTGGCTGACTGGCTGACTGGCTGACTGGCTGACTGGATGACTGGCTGACTGGCTGACTGGATGACTGGCTGACTGGCTGACTGGATGACTGGCTGACTGGATGACTGGCTGACTGGCTGACTGGCTGACTGGCTGACTGGATGACTGGCTGACTGGCTGACTGACTGACTGGATGACTGGCTGACTGGATGACTGGCTGACTGGCTGACTGGCTGACTGGATGACTGGCTGACTGGCTGACTGGCTGACTTGCTGACTGGCTGACTGACTGGCTGACTGACTGGCTGACTGGCTGACTGGTTGACTGGCTGACTGGCTGACTGGCTGACTGGATGACTGGCTGACTGGCTGACTGGCTGACTGGCTGACTGGCTGACTGGCTGACTGGATGACTGGCTGACTGGATGACTGGCTGACTGGCTGACTGGCTGACTGGATGACTGGCTGACTGGCTGACTGACTGACTGGATGACTGGCTGACTGGCTGACTGGCTGACTGGCTGACTGGCTGACTGACTGGCTGGCTGACTGACTGACTGGATGACTGGATGACTGACTGGCTGGCTGACTGGCTGACTGGCTGACTGGCTGACTGGCTGACTGGCTGGCTGGCTGACTGGCTGACTGGCTGACTGGCTGACTGGCTGACTGGCTGACTGGCTGACTGACTGGCTGACTGACTGACTGGATGACTGGCTGACTGGATGACTGGCTGACTGGCTGACTGGCTGACTGGCTGACTGGCTGACTGGCTGACTGGCTGACTGGCTGACTGACTGGCTGACTGACTGACTGGATGACTGGCTGACTGGATGACTGGCTGACTGGCTGACTGGCTGACTGGATGACTGGCTGACTGGCTGACTGGCTGACTGGCTGACTGGCTGACTGGCTGACTGGCTGACTGACTGGCTGACTGACTGACTGGATGACTGGCTGACTGGATGACTGGCTGACTGGCTGACTGGCTGACTGGATGACTGGCTGACTGGCTGACTGGCTGACTGGCTGACTGGCTGACTGGCTGACTGACTGGCTGGCTGACTGACTGACTGACTGGCTGACTGGATGACTGGATGACTGACTGGCTGGCTGACTGGCTGACTGGCTGACTGGCTGACTGGCTGACTGGCTGACTGACTGGCTGACTGGATGACTGGATGACTGACTGGCTGGCTGACTGGCTGACTGACTGACTGACTGGCTGACTGACTGGCTGACTGGCTGACTGGCTGACTGGCTGACTGGCTGACTGGATGACTGGCTGACTGGCTGACTGGCTGACTGGCTGACTGGCTGACTGACTGGCTGGCTGACTGACTGACTGACTGGCTGACTGGATGACTGGATGACTGACTGGCTGGCTGACTGGCTGACTGGCTGACTGGCTGACTGGCTGGCTGGCTGACTGGCTGACTGGCTGACTGGCTGACTGGCTGACTGGCTGACTGGCTGGCTGGCTGACTGACTGACTGACTGGCTGACTGGATGACTGGATGACTGACTGGCTGGCTGACTGGCTGACTGACTGACTGACTGGCTGACTGACTGACTGACTGGCTGACTTACTGGCTGACTGGATGACTGGATGACTGACTGGCTGACTGACTGGCTGACTGACTGACTGACTGACTGGCTGACTGACTGACTGGCTGACTGGATGACTGGATGACTGACTGGCTGACTGACTGGCTGACTGACTGGCTGACTGACTGACTGACTGACTGGCTGACTGACTGGATGACTGGCTGACTGGCTGACTGGCTGACTGACTGACTGGCTGACTGACTGACTGACTGGCTGACTGGATGACTGGATGACTGGATGACTGACTGGCTGACTGGCTGGCTGGCTGACTGGCTGGCTGGATGACTGGATGACTGGCTGGCTGACTGGCTGACTGGCTGGCTGACTGGATGACTGGATGACTGACTGGCTGACTGGCTGACTGGCTGACTGACTGACTGGCTGGCTGGCTGGCTGGCTGACTGACTGACTGGCTGGCTGACTGGATGACTGGATGACTGACTGGCTGACTGGCTGACTGGCTGACTGACTGACTGGCTGGCTGGCTGGCTGACTGACTGACTGGCTGACTGGCTGACTGGCTGGCTGGCTGACTGGCTAACTGTCTGGCTGTCTGGTTCAGCAACACAAACAGCCATACAGTAGAATTTCTATACAGTATCTATTCTAATGAGAGGTAGCGGGGTAGAGAGGTAGAGAGGTAGAGAGGTAGAGAGGTAGAGAGGTAGAGAGGGAGAGAGGGAGAGAGGGAGAGAGAGAGAGAGGGAGAGAGGGAGATAGGTAGAGAGGGAGAGAGGTAGAGAAGTAGAGAGGGAGAGAGGTAGAGAGAGAGAGGTAGAGAGGTAGAGCGGTAGAGAGGGAGAGAGGTAGAGAGGGAGAGAGAGAGAGAGCGAGAGAGGAGAGAGAGGGAGAGAGAGAGAGAGAGAGAGAGAGAGAGAGAGAGAGAGAGAGAGAGAGAGAGGAAGAGAGAGAGAGAGAAAGAGAGAGAGAGGGAGAGATGGAGAGAGAGAGAGAGGTAGAGAGGTAGAGAGATAGAGAGATAGCTGGTCTAGTGAGGGGTAGATAGACGTGAATCTTCATAGTGACTTGGATTATCACCTCTTCTTGTTTATCTATCATGACTGATCAGCAGTAGTGGATTGTATACAGCCGCAATAAACACTGCCTACATGTCCCTGTTGTTCATCCATTTAGCAAAGTCTTTATTATATGTTACAGTGGTTTCTATAAGTATTTTTTTTCTCTTGCAAATTGTGAAACACTGAAGTCTGAAGTCCCGTATCCTTTACAGCGTAGGTGGAATACAGAGCTGTCTCTCCTGATAATAGAACCCTGGTCCTACAGGTGAGTGTTAAGGCTGTTTAAAACAGATGTAGTGGTAGGAGATAGGAGTCACCGACACATCACACACTGTTCGGTGTTTTCTCTGTTACAGAACAATGTTATACTTATCGCAAGTACGAGGACTCACAAAACAGGGGGGCTTTTCAGAATCTTCATCTCAAACCCACTTAAGCCAAAATGCCTTGGAATGAACTTCACTGTCCTTGTATCCCCTTTTTAGCTCGACCAGTTTTAGAATGATCCTAACTAATGAACGTTTCCCTGAAATGGGCTCCTTATTTTATCTGATCTCTCTCCATTCCTCCTCCTCCTTCTCCTCCCTGACTCCGTGGACCAGGGGCCAGCGTGATCAATGCCTTGTTTATTTGCCTGTGCAATGAGTTAATTATGCTAAGCGGAGACAAGTCAACTCCAGCATTAACCCTCTAACATTATAATCAATGACTGTATGGGATGTTCATCATGGTTAGCTACAGGCAACAGAAGAGGTGATATAAATGACTGAAGGGATGTTCATCATGGTTCATCAGTTAAAAGAAAAAACATGAAACCAGACATTGTAGAGTCTTCTGATGACAGTGATGAGGCAGAAACGGCGATCAACAGCGTTGTTGTCACGGAAGAAGTTGACTGAATTTTGAAGTCAGTAGAATGTCCGGTGGAAGCAGAGTATGGTAGCTAAGGAGATGGAGAAAATTCTGCCGTTTGATTGCAAATATACAGTAGGAGTCTAAAAGAGAACGCAGAAGTCTGTTATATAAAACACCTGTCTCCGAATTACATCTTCAAACTAAGGACAACCATGGCATCCATGACAGAGAGGGAGAAGCGTACATCCATGTATACCGGTAAGAGTCTAGCTAGCTAAATTTTCTGATATTATATATTTCAAATTTTGTCAGAAAGTCATTTTCATTGCAATTTAAAGCGTACTGTTAGCTAGCTAGCTAATGTTAGCTGGCTGGCTCGCTAACTAACGTTACCTGTATGATCTGTGTAGTAATATTATTAGTATCTCAGAAATCCATTTGCACTGGTGGTTATAGCTTAATGTTAGCTAGCTAGCTAATGTTAGCTGGCTGGCTCGCTAACTAACGTTACCTGTATGATCTGTGTAGTAATATTATTAGTATCTCAGTTATAGCTTAATGTTAGCTAGCTAGCTAACGTTTAACCTAGTTGGTACTAATGCATGGTGGCTAGCTATGACAATCAGTTTGTATTGCTAGTAGTATGGGTTGGGATTATTGCCGCGTTAAAAACAACTGGGACCTCGGAACTGGGAACTCGTAAATCTCTGACTACCAACGTCAGTGCTTTCAAGACAACTGGGATCTCTGAAAAAAAAATGAGCTCCAACTGGGAAAAAATAGCTTTGAACGTCATTCAACTCTGAATTGTCTTTCTAGAGCCCCAACTTCCCGACCTGAAGATCACTGACGTCATGATTCTACGGTTCATTGTTTAGCTAGCTAGTTAGGTACATGTCAAAACAAAAGACTCCACTTCGCCAGATAATTACATGACCCATCAAATTAGCCAGGGTGTGTCTGGGGCTGATTACGGTCCTTCTATTGTATTTCATGAACATGGGTACATGTCTAGACAATAGTGGTTATAGCATTTCTTTCACATGACCCCATCCATTTAGACAAGTGTGTCTGGGTAAGAATCATCGAATAATTATAAAAATATTTATACAACATTTATCTGGACACTTTCTATTTTTGATATTGCTACAATGCAAGTAACCGTTTCCCTGTACCGTTTAAACCTTCTGTATCCTGTGCACGTGATAAATAAACATTGTTTTTATTTGATATATAGTGTGTGTTTTACCAGAGACGGTAATGTGAAGAACAACATGACCTGCACCAAAGTCAGATTAGGATATAGGCCTAGATCAAGTGTATTTTTGCTACTACTTTCACCACTTTTTGTCTTTCCCTTACTCACTCTGTTTAGCACATGGCCTCACATGTGAATCCTTAAAGAGATGGGCGGGGCTAAAGGCTTAAGAGGGTGTGAACGATGCTGAATAGGTGTAGACAAAGAAGAGCTCTCCAGTAGGTGTACCAAAAACATTCAAGGGCCATTTTCACAAAAGTGGGGTTACGAGTTTATATCGACTTTCAAAGCAGCATTACTTTCCCATTGTTCCTCAACTGCAGTGTACGATATACCATTTTGTAGCTCTGTCTACTTTTATCCAATGTAAAAAAAAATATAATTTCGAACGTTGCTAGATAGGACCGAATCGAGCGGGTCGGTCTCATATAGAAGAGGTGATACAGATGACTGAAGGAATATTCGGGACATAGAAGAGGTGATACAGATGACTGAAGGAATATTCTGGACATAGAAGACGTGATACAGATGACTGAAGGAATATTCGGGACATAGAAGAGGTGATGGAGCCAGCGAATGGAATCTATCCTTTAAAATGTTATTGGGAGACACAGAGGTCCTGGTTCTTTCAATAGCTAATTCTGCTAATCGAAGGATACAACTGCTGCTAGATTCAAGCGACCATGAAGGAGGCCAGCAGAACAGCTGGAGACAAAACCAACGCAACCTCCAAAGAAAATGCCATGACTGGCCGTAACTGCAGGTTATAGAGAAATTGCCATGGAAATAAAATGCCATGCCATAATTTTACCATTCTAAACAAAGCTGGACAGCACATAATCCACTAGGGCGTTTTTTTTTTTTTTTACTATGGGTCGGGACCCAAAGGTTGGGCCCTAGGCATGTGAGAGTTTGGGTCGTGAGTTATGAGAACACATCTATAATCACACACTATTTCTTCTTAATTTGGAAGACCATTTGGGTCACGGGAGGACGGTCAATTTCTCATTTAGGTCTCCAGCTGAAAATGTTTAAGAACCCTTGCAGTTTGACTTACCAATTCCCTCTCTCTCTCTCTCTGCATGTTCACTGTTAATGCTGACATGCGTCCTAACTTAAATACATTTTGCACTCAGTTCTATAAATGTTTTTACGGCTGTAAATAAATACTCCCTTTTGTAATTTTGGGATTGATGTTGCTTGGTTACCAAACTAAAATGTACTATTAGAGATAAAAGTATCTGTCTGAAAGAAATGATGGTCCTAACATGGTTAAGAAGTGATGGTCCTAACGTGGTTAAGAAATGATGGTCCTAATGTGGTTAAGAAGTGATGGTCCTAACGTGGTTAAGAAATGATGGTCCTAACATGGTTAAGAAATGATGGTCCTAATGTGGTTAAGAAGTGATGGTCCTAACGTGGTTATGAAGTGATGGTCCTAACGTGGTTAAGAAGTGATGGTCCTAACATGGTTAAGAAATTATGGTCCTAACGTGGTTAAGAAATGATGGTCCTAACGTGGTTAAGAAATGATGGTCCTAACGTGGTTAAGAAATGATGGTCCTAACATGGTTAAGAAATTATGGTCCCTAACGTGATCCTAACGTGGTTAAGAAATGATGGTCCTAACGTGGTTAAGAAATGATGGTCCTAACGTGGTTAAGAAATGATGGTCCTAACGTGGTTAAGAAATGATGGTCCTAACGTGGTTAAGAAATGATGGTCCTAACATGGTTAAGAAATTATGATCCTAACGTGATCCTAACATGGTTAAGAAATGATGGTCCCAATGTGGTTAAGAAATGATGGGCCTAACGTGGTTAAGAAATGATGGTCCTAACGTGATCCTAACGTGGTTAAGAAATGATGGTCCCAATGTGGTTAAGAAATGATGTGCCTAACGTGGTTAAGAAATGATGGTCCTAATGTGGTTAAGAAATGATGGTCCTAACGTGATCCTTTACGTGGTTAAGAAATTATGGTCCCAATGTGGTTAAGAAATGATGGGCCTAACGTGGTTAAGAAACGATGGGCCTAAGGTGATTAAGAAATGATTCTCCTAATGTGGTTAAGAAATCAAATCAAATCAAATCACATTTTATTTGCCACATGCGCTGAATACAACAGGTGTAGACATTACAGTGAAATACTGACTTAGTTAATTTTTTATGTTTTGTTGAGTAAAAAAATAAAAGCAAATAACTAAAGAGCAGCAGTAAAATAAAATAACAGTAGGGAGGCTATATACAGGGGGGTACCGGTGCAGAGTCAATGTGCGGGGGCACCGGCTAGTTGAGGTAGTTGAAGTAATATGTACATGTGGGTAGAGTTGACTATGCATAAATAATAAACAGAGTAGCAGCAGCGTAAAAAGATGGGGTGGAGGTGCAAATAGTCCGGGTAGCCATGATTAGCTGATCAGGAGTCTTATGGCTTGGGGTTAGAAGCTGTTGAGAAGGCTTTTGGACCTAGACTTGGCGCGCGCTACGCTTGCCATGCGGTAGCAACAGTCTATGACTAGGGTGGCTGGAGTCTTTGACAATTTTGAGGGCCTTCCTCTGACACCGCCTGGTATAGAGGTCCTGGATGGCAGGGAAGCTTGGCCCCAGTGATGTACTGGGCCGTACGCACTACCCTCTGTAGTGCCTTGTGGTCGGAGGCCGAGCAGTTGCCATACCAGGCGGTGATGCAACCAGTCAGGATGCTCTCGATGGTGCAGCTGTATAACTTTTTGAGGATCTGAGGACCCATGCCAAATCTTGAGGGGGAATATGCTTTGTCGTGCCCTCTTCACGACTGTCTTGGTGTGTTTGGACCATGATAGTTTGTTGGTGATGTGGACACCAAGGAACTTGAAGCTCTCAACCTGTTCCACTACAGCCCCGTCGATGAGAAAGGGGGCGTGCTCAGTCCTCTTTTTTTCCCTGTAGTCCACAATCATCTCCTTTGTCTTGATCACGTTGAGGGAGAGGTTGTTATCCTGGCACCACACGGCCAGGTCTCGGACCTCCTCCCTATAGGCTGTCTCATCGTTGTCTGTGATCAGGCCTACCACTGCTGTGTCGTCAGCAAACTTAATGATGGTGTTGGAGTCGTGCCTGGCCATGCAGTCATGGGTGAACAGGGAGTACAGGAGGGAACTGAGCACGCACCCCTGAGGGGCCCCCGTGTTGAGGATCAGCGTGGCAGATGTGTTGTTACCTACCATTACCACCTGGAGGTGGCCCGTCAGGAAGTCCAGGATCCAGTTGCAGAGGGAGGTGTTAAGTCCCAGGATCCTTAGCTTAGTGATGAGCTTTGAGGGCACTATGGTGTTGAAAACTGAGCTGTAGTCAATGAACAGCATTCTCACGTAGGTGTTCCTCTTGTCCAGGGCGGTATGCAAATTGGACTGGGTCTAGGGTTCCTGAGATAATGGTGTTGATGTGAGTCATGACCAGCCTTTCAAAGCACTTCATGGCTACAGACGTGAGTGCTACGGGTCGGTAGTCATTTAGGCAGGTTATCTTAGTGTCCTTGGGCACAGGGACTATGGTGGTCTGCTTGAAACATGTTGGTATTACAGACTCAGTTAGGGACATGTTGAAAATGTCAGTGAAGACACTTGCCAGTTGGTCAGCACATGCTCGGAGTACACGTCCTGGTAATCCGTCTGGCCCTGCGGCCTTGTGAATGTTGACCTGCTTAAAAGTCTTACTCACATTGGCTACGGAGAGCGTGATCACAGCTGGTGCTCTCATGCATGCTTCAGTGTTGCTTGCCTCGAGCGAGCATAGAAGTGGTTTAGCTCGTCTGGTAGGCTTGTGTCACTGGGCAGCTCGCGGCTGTGCTTCCTTTTGTAGTCTGTAATAGTTTTCAAGCCCTGCCACATCCGACGCAGTGTCAGAGCCGGTGTAGTACAATTCAATCTTAGTCCGGTATTGACTCTTTGCCTGTTTGATGGTTCGTCGGAGGGCATAGCGGGATTTCTTATAAGCGTCCGTGTTAGAGTCCCGCTTCTTGAAAGCAGCAGCTCTACCCTTTAGCTCAGTGCGGATGTTGCCTGTAATCCATGGCTTCTGGTTGGGGTATGTACGTACGGTCATTGTGGGGACGACGTCATCGATGCACTTATTGATGAAGCCAGTGACTGATGTGGTGTACTCCTCAATGCTATCTAAAGAATCCCAGAACATATTCCAGTCTGTGCTAGCAAAACAGTCCTGTAGCTTAGCATCTGCATCATTTGACCACTTTTTTATTAACCGAGTCACTGGTGCTTCCTGCTTTAGTTTTTGCTTATAAGCAGGAATCAGGAGGATAGAGTTATGGTCAGATTTGCCAAATGGAGGGCGAGGGAGAGTTTTGTATGCGTCTCTGTGTGTGGAGTAAAGGTGGTCTAGAGTTTTTTTTCCTCTGGTTGCACATTTAACATGCTGGTAGAAATTGGGTAGAACGGATTTAAGTTTCCCTGCATTAAAGTCCTCGGCCACTAGGAGCGCTGCCTCTGGATGAGCGTTTTCCTGTTTACTTATGGCCTTATACAGCTCATTGAGTGCAAGCATCGGTTTGTGGTGGTAGATAAACAGCTACGAAAAATATAGATGAAAAGTCTCTTGGTAAATAGTGTGGTCTACAGCTTATCATGAGATTACCTCAGGCGAGCAAAACCTTGAGACTTCCTTAGTATTAGATTTGGTGCACCAACTGTTGTTTACAAATATACACAGACCACCACCCCTTGTCTTACCGGAGTCAGCCGTTCTATCCTGCCGATGTAGCTCATATCCCGTCAGCTGTATGTTGTCCATGTCGTCGTTCAGCCAGGACTCGGTGAAACATTACAGTTTTTAATGTCCTGTTGGTAGGATAACCGTAATCTTAGGTCGTCCAATTTGTTCTCAAATGATTGAACATTGGCTAATAGGATTGATGGAAGAGGCAGTTTACTCGCTTGCAGTCGGATCCTACAAGGGACCCCCGACCCTACGTCCCCCGATATCTCTGTCTCTTTCTCATGCGAATGACAGGGATTTGGGCCTTGTCGGGTGTCTGTAGGATATCCTTCGCGTCCGGCTCGTTGAATAAAACATCTTCGTCCAATACGAGGTGAGTAATCACTGTCCTGATATCCAGAAGCTCTTTTTGGTCATAAGAGACAGTGGCAGAAACATTGTGTACAGAATAAATTACAAATAACACGAAAAAACACACATAATAGTACAATTGGTTAATGGTCCTAACGTGATCCTAATGTGGTTAAGAAATGATGGTCCTAATATGATTAAGAAATGATGGTCCTAACGTGGTTAAGAAATGATGGTCCTAACATGGTTAAGAAATGATGGTCCCAATGTGGTTAAGAAATGATGGTCCTAACATGGTTAAGAAATGATGGTCCTAATATGATTAAGAAATGATGGTCCCAATGTGGTTAAGAAATGATGGTCCTAACATGGTTAAGAAATGATGGTCCTAATATGATTAAGAAATGATGGTCCTAACATGGTTAAGAAATGATGGTCCTAACATGGTTAAGAAATGATGGTCCTAACATGGTCCTACCGCTGGTTAGAAAATGATGGTCCTAACGTGGTTAAGTCCCTGAACAATTTGGAGAACCATTGGGGCCCGTCGTCCCTAAACCGGGATGATGAGATATGAATCCTGAAGGGAACCGCTGCTCTTAAACGGTTGATTTAGAGAATGGATATGCCGTGGCTGGCTCCCAAAAAGGACATTTCAACTCATCTATCTTTTTCCCGAATGGTACCCTATACCCTATTCTCTATTCTGTATAGTGCACTAGTTTTGACAAGGGCCCATATAGCATTGGGCACTATAAAGAGAACAGAGTGCTATTTGGGACGTAGCCTCTTCTTCTTGTTCTTTCTCTGCTCCTACTCCTCCCTGAGGGTGAAGCCACAGATTTAGTGACATCCCTGGGTTTATCAAAGGGTTTATTCAACATTTTATGTACCGCTGTCAAGCCTGGGACTCTGAGGAAATAGCAGCCATCCATCTCCTAAAGGAGCTTATCAAAGCTGGGTATCAGGTCTAATGCTGCAGACTCTGAGACTGAACAAGAGGGGAAGACTCTTCTGAACACAAAGATATATCTGTGTTCATCTGTCTTCCTCTGAAAACATATGAGGTCCAGCACTTTTCTTCAAAAGGTGGTGGAATTGACTTGGTGCTTCTTGTTTAGTTATGGACCTAGGCTGCCTGTAAGGGGGGTGAAACTCTATAGTGTTTTAAAAAAGGGTTTTATACACACCATCATTCACATTTATACACACCATCGTTCACTTGTATATGAGGTTTGTCCAGGACGTATTAACACACACTCCAACTCTCTCTCCTCTCCTCTCCTCTCCTCTCCTCTCCTCTCCTCT
>NW_025536165.1:37500-40000 GCF_020615455.1 Coregonus clupeaformis | reverse complement strand
CCATATCCTTGTCTGTACATAATGCCCTAAATCTTTTCTACAACGCCCGGAAATCTGCCCCCTTTATTCTATGTACCCAACGCACTAGAAGACCAGTTCTTAAAGCCTTTAGCCGTATCCTTATTATAGTCCTCCTCTGTTCCTCTGGTGATGTAGAGGCTAACCCAGGCCCTGCAGCCCTCAGTATCACTCCTACTCCCCAGGCGCTATCATTTGTTGACTTCTGTAATCGCAAAAGCCTTGGTTTCTTGCATGTTAATATCAGAACTCTCCTTCCTAAGTTTGAGTTATTCACTGCGTTAGCACACTCCACCAACCCTGATGTTCTAGCAGTGTCTGAATCCTGGCTTAGGAAGGCCACCAAAAATTCTGACATTTCCATCCCCAACTATAACATTTTCCGTCTAGATAGAACTGCCAAAGGGGGTGGAGTTGCAATCTACTGTAGAGATAGCCTGCAGAGCTCTATCATACTATCCAGGTCTGTGCCCAAACAGTTTGAGCTTCTACTTCTAAAAATCCACCTTTCCAGAAATAAGTCTCTCACTGTTGCCGCTTGCTACAGACCCCCCTCAGCCCCCAGCTGTGCCCTGGACACCATATGTGAATTGATTGCCCCCCATTTATCCTCAGAGTTCGTACTGCTTGGTGACCTAAATTGGGAGATGCTTAACACCCCGGCCATCCTACAATCCAAACTAGATGCCCTCAATCTCACACAAATTATCAACGAACCTACCAGGTACAACCCTAAATCCGTAAACATGGGTACCCTCATAGATATCATCCTGACTAACTTACCCTCTAAATACACCTCCGCTGTCTTCAACCAGGATCTCAGCAATCACTGCCTTTTTGCCTGCGTCGTAACGGGTCCGCGGTCAAACGACCACCCCTCATCACTGTCAAATGCTCCCTAAAACACTTTAGCGAGCAGGCCTTCCTAATTGACCTGGCCCAGGTATCCTGGATGGATATAGATCTCATTCCGTCAGTAGAGGATGCCTGGTTGTTCTTTAAAAGTAATTTCCTCTCAATCTTAAATAAACATGCCCCATTCAAAAATACAGAACTAAGAACAGATATAGCCCCTGGTTCTCCTCAGACTTGACTGCCCTTGACCAGCACAAAAACATCCTGTGGCGTACTGCATTAGCATCAAATAGCCCCCGTGATATGCAACTTTTCAGGGAAGTTAGGAACCAATATACACAAGCAGTTAGGAAAGCAAAGGCTACAGAAATTTGCATCCTGTAGCACTAACTCCAAAAAGTTTTGGGATACTGTAAAGTCCATGGAGAATAAGAGCACTTCCTCCCAGCTGCCCACTGCACTGAGACTAGGAAACACTATCACCACCGATAAATCTACAATAATCGAGAATTTCAACAAGCATTTTGCTACGGCTGGCCATGCTTTCCACTTGGCTACCACTACCCCGGCCACCAACTCTGCACCCTCCGCTACAACTTGCCCATGCCCCCCCCCCCCGCTTCTCCTTCACACAAATTCAGACAGCTGATGTTCTGAAAGAGCTGCAAAATCTGGACCCCTACAAATCAGCTGGGCTAGACAATCTGGACCCTTTCTTTCTAAAACTAGCCGCCGAAATTGTCGCAACCCCTATTACTAGCCTGTTCAAACTCTCTTTCGTAACGTCTGAGATCCCCAGAGATTGAAAGCTGCCGCGGTCATCCCCCCTCTTCAAAGGGGGTGACACTCTAGATCCAAACTGTTACAGACCTATATCCATCCTGCCCTGCCTTTCGAAAGTATTTGAAAGCCAAGTTAACAAACAGATCACCGACCATTTCGAATCCCACCGTACCTTCTCCGCTATGCAATCCGGTTTCCGAGCTGGTCATGGGTGCACTTCAGCCACGCTCAAGGTCCTAAATGATATTATAACCGCGATCGATAATAGAAAGTGCTGTGCAGCCGTCTTCATCGACCTGGCCAAGGCTTTCGACTCTGTCAACCACCGCATTCTTATTGGCAGACTAAATAGCCTTGGTTTCTCAAATGACTGCCTTGCCTGGTTCACCAACTACTTCTCAGATAGAGTTCAATGTGTCAAATCGGAGGGCCTGTTGTCTGGACCTATTGCAGTCTCTATGGGGGTGCCACAGGGTTCAATTCTTGGGCCGACTATTTTCTCCATGTATATCAATGATGTCGCTCTTGCTGCTGGTGACTCTCAGATCCACCTCTACGCAGACGACACCATTTTGTATACATCTGGCCCTTCATTGGACACTGTGTTAACAAACCTCCAAACGAGCTTCAATGCCATACAACACTCCTTCATTAGCCTCCAACTGCTCTTAAACACTAGTAAAACTAAATGCATGCTCTTCAATCGAACGCTGCTGGCACCCGCCCACCCGACTAGAATCACTACTCTCGACGGGTCTGACCTAGAGTATGTGGACAACTACATATACCTAGGTGTCTGGTTAGACTGTAAACTCTCCTTCCAGACTCACATTAAGAATCTCCA
>NW_025536165.1:0-32500 GCF_020615455.1 Coregonus clupeaformis | reverse complement strand
TTGCTGGCACGAAAATAGGCATGAATGATCAGTTCCCGAGGTAGATTGTAGAAAGTCGCAAAGTTCTGTATCCAATCTTCAAGGAAAACAGAATAAAAGGGAAACGTTTTGCACTCCTGGTGGATAAACTATATATTGACAACCAAATGTTCAGAGACACAAAGACTACTCCATGGCTATTCTAAAAGTTGTAATAGAGGAGTCGAATATTGGAGCACCTGATACTAGCAATGATAGGGATTGTAATATTAAATAATATTTATAGTAAGTATAGTATTTTATAAAAGGATAAAACGATATAACAAGCAGAATAATACATATTTAAATACAAATAATTAGAACATGGCTTTTTTTGGCGGGAGGTTGTTGTTTTGGCGGATGGTTGTTGTGGTTGGTCTTGTGTTCTCTCTGGCGTCCTTTCCCCCTTGCGGCAGATGTGGATGCGGGTGCGTTTGCACGCTCGGCCCATTTCTTCCGCAGTCAACCATGTGGTGTGCATTTTGTGTTTGAAAAGGTGCGGCGTTAAGTGAGTGAGAGGGGAAATGGTTGCATATCCCAGAGCGACCGGGGTCTATGAGCAGGGGTATTGAGAAAGAGCTTTCAATTTTGTGTAGATGAGGGATATACATTTTAAAATATAGTATACATCTAATCTAATTTTTCACTGTCCTATCATGATGGAAAGATCCCTAACCCTATAACCTGGACACCCACCTGAGCGACCCATACACCAAAGAGAAGTTCCCATCTCTTTTATGGACCTGCTGTGAGTATGCAGCCTAAACAGAGTGTTTGTGTCTCAGGTGAAGAGGGTGGATCTGATCTCCATCACCTAGGACTTGACATAGATTAAGTAGATTAATCAAATCTCACATTGTTATCAATTTCTGCTCAATCTGCATGCTTTCTCAATCAGCTTTAACTGTATGTGCACTCGTAAATCAAGTTATTTCTAGAGTTGGGCTCTGGGATATAACAGCCGTTGAGTATCTGATTTTATGGTGGATTGTGGAGGAGGGGGGTTGAGTGTGTTGGAGTATGTGAGTATGTGCGTGTGTGCTTGTCTGGCATCTGTTGTGGGGGGGTAGGGATGTTGGGGGGGGGGGGGTATGGGATGGACCACAGGAATTATTTGCTAGGATAATAATTGCTTGTCAATGAATTAAATGTAATACAATGGCAACCCGGGTTATATGTTAGAATCCTACGCGTGAACTGCCGACATTATTACGCATATTAATTGATAATGATGGAAAATAGGATATGCATAATTTTTTTTAAATAGTTATATAGATATACAGTGGGGGAAAAAAGTATTTAGTCAGCCACCAATTGTGCAAGTTCTCCCACTTAAAATGATGAGAGAGGCCTGTAATTTTCATCATAGGTACACGTCAACTATGACAGACAAATTTAGAGAGAAAAATCCAGAAAATCACATTGTAGGATTTTTAATGAATTTATTTGCAAATTATGGTGGAAAATAAGTATTTGGTCACCTACAAACAAGCAAGATTTCTGGCTCTCACAGACCTATAACTTCTTCTTTAAGAGGCTCCTCTGTCCTCCACTCGTTACCTGTATTAATGGCACCTGTTTGAACTTGTTATCAGTATAAAAGACACCTGTCCACAACCTCAAAGAGTCACACTCCAAACTCCACTATGGCCAAGACCAAAGAGCTGTCAAAGGACACCAGAAACAAAATTGTAGACCTGCACCAGGCTGGGAAGACTGCATCTGCAATAGGTAAGCAGCTTGGTTTGAAGAAATCAACTGTGGGAGCAATTATTAGGAAATGGAAGACATACAAGACCACTGATAATCTCCCTCGATCTGGGGCTCCACGCAAGATCTCACCCCGTGGGGTCAAAATGATCACAAGAACGGTGAGCAAAAATCCCAGAACCACACGGGGGGACCTAGTGAATGACCTGCAGAGAGCTGGGACCAAAGTAACAAAGCCTACCATCAGTAGCATACTACGCCGCCAGGGACTCAAATCCTGCAGTGCCAGACCTGTCCCCCTGCTTAAGCCAGTACATGTCCAGGTCCGTCTGAAGTTTGCTAGAGTGCATTTGGATGATCCAGAAGAGGATTGGGAGAATGTCATATGGTCAGATGAAACCAAAATATAACTTTTTGGTAAAAACTCAACTCGTCGTGTTTGGAGGACAAAGAATGCTGAGTTGCATCCAAAGAACACCATACCTACTGTGAAGCATGGGGGTGGAAACATCATGTTTTGGGGCTGTTTTTCTGCAAAGGGACCAGGACGACTGATCTGTGTAAAGGAAAGAATGAATGGGGCCATGTATCGTGAGATTTTGAGTGAAAACCTCCTTCCATCAGCAAGGGCATTGAAGATGAAACGTGGCTGGGTCTTTCAGCATGACAATGATCCCAAACACACCGCCCGGGCAACGAAGGTGTGGCTTCGTAAGAAGCATTTCAAGGTCCTGTAGTGGCCTAGCCAGTCTCCAGATCTCAACCCCATAGAAAATCTTTGGAGGGAGTTGAAAGTCTGTGTTGCCCAGCGACAGCCCCAAAACATCACTGCTCTAGAGGAGATCTGCATGGAGGAATGGGCCAAAATGCCAGCAACAGTGTGTGAAAACCTTGTGAAGACTTACAGAAAACGTTTGACCTGTGTCATTGCCAACAAAGGGTATATAACAAAGTATTGAGAAACTTTTGTTATTGACCAAATACTTATTTTCCACCATAATTTGCAAATAAATTCATTAAAAATCCTACAATGTGATTTTCTGGAATTTTTTTTCTCATTTTGTCTGTCATAGTTGACGTGTACCTATGATGAAAATTACAGGCCTCTCTCATCTTTTTAAGTGGGAGAACTTGCACAATTGGTGGCTGACTAAATACTTTTTTTCCCCACTGTATATAATAGAATTATTGTAAAATGAACTGTGTCCATAAGGTGTAGATAGTAAGTATAGACCGGAAATAGAGGCCTGGGCATTGTTGTTCACTAATTTACCCCAAGTAGGGAAAGGATGGCGGGGTTGAAAAGTAATAAAGGGGAGTATATATATAAAAAACATGGGGGATTGGAAGTGATGCAGACAATTACATTGATAGAAGATACAATCTATCTGCAATATTAAGCTGATCCATCCCCCCCACCCCAATAATAAATTAAATTAAATTATTTAAATAGTAGGAAATGAATATGTAAATATGCAAATGAGATATATGTAAATATTTTCACGTATGTAAATGAGATAAAACAAATAGCATGCCCCCCCCCACACCCCCATCTGTAGGAAATTAACAGAAACAAATATACATGAAAATCGTTCTGACGTCTGTAGCCTTGTCTATATTAGTAGGACAGGGGTCAGTTGCGAGCTTCTGATTTTCACTTTATCACATATGGGTTATTAGCAATTGCGGGCGGGTGCGGGTGAGCAAACAGCTGACCTGCGCACCACTAATAAATATATATATATAGAGAGAGAGGCCTCTCCTCCTCCCTAGTTCAATCCCCACTGTGTCCAATCACAGCATTATCTGCCTCTCCAGGACATCCTTATCCCAGGGGTCCAGTCGCTACTTTCTCTTAAAGTCTCTGTGTACAAAACGATTTGGCAAAAAAATGGGTTTTTGATGAATAAAAGGATCCTTTGGTCTACTCCGTTGGATTTCACCGCCTCTGTCCGAATCGAGAGCCTTTCCCGGTGCACGCCTGTAAACGCATGTAAAAGCTGTCACTCTGGAAAAACATCCAAATCAGAGTTGAAGTCATGATTTTTTTTTTTTAAGTATAAATTGACATGACATTTCGTGACAAATTAAAACAGTCATCAAGAATCCTAAATCGTTCCTTTCAATTGTTTGTTTGTAGGTTTGTTGTTGTTGTTGATGTTGTTGCTGTTGTTGTTCAAGGGTGTGGGGCTCATCTGAATAGAAAAGGGCTGTTGAATCCTTTTGACCACAGTCCCATGGAGCAAGGCAGAACACAAAGAGAAATGTGAACAACATAGAGGGAAACCCACAGACCTCAGCTTCTGGAGATGTGGCTTGTTTTCTATGGCCTTTCCATGGCATTAATGTAACTAATAATGTGATCTATGGCCTCTCCATTACATTAATGTAACTAATAATGTGATCTATGGCCTCTCCATTACATTAATGTAACTAATAATGTGATCTATGTCCTCTCCATTACATTAATGTAACTAATAATGTGATCTATGTCCTCTCCATTACATTAATGTAACTAATAATGTTATCTATGTCCTCTCCATTACATTAATGTAACTAATAATGTGATCTATGTCCTCTCCATTACATTAATGTAACTAATAATGTGATCTATGTCCTCTCCATTACATTAATGTAACTAATAATGGGATCTATGTCCTCTCCATTACATTAATGTAACTAATAATGTGATCTATGGCCTCTCCATTACATTAATGTAACTAATAATGTGATCTATGTCCTCTCCATTACATTAATGTAACTAATAATGTGATCTATGGCCTCTCCATTACATTAATGTAACTAATAATGTGATCTATGTCCTCTGCATTACATTAATGTAACTAATAATGTGATCTATGTCCTCTCCATTACATTAATGTAACTAATAATGTGATCTATGTCCTCTGCATTACATTAATGTAACTAATAATGTGATCTATGTCCTCTCCATTACATTAATGTAACTAATAATGTGATCTATGTCCTCTCCATTACATTAATGTAACTAATAATGTGATCTATGTCCTCTCCATTACATTACATTAATGTAACTAATAATGTGATCTATGTCCTCTCCATTACATTAATGTAACTAATAATGTGATCTATGGCCTCTCCATTACATTAATGTAACTAATAATGTGATCTATGTCCTCTCCATTACATTAATGTAACTAATAATGTGATCTATGGCCTCTCCATTACATTAATGTAACTAATAATGTGATCTATGTCCTCTCCATTACATTAATGTAACTAATAATGTGATCTATGGCCTCTCCATTACATTAATGTAACTAATAATGTGATCTATGTCCTCCCCATTACATTAATGTAACTAATAATGTGATCTATGTCCTCTCCATTACATTAATGTAACTAATAATGTGATCTATGGCCTCTCCATGGCATTACATTAATGTAACTAATAATGTGATCTATGGCCTCTCCATTACATTAATGTAACTAATAATGTGATCTATGGCCTCTCCATGGCATTACATTAATGTAACTAATAATGTGATCTATGTCCTCTCCATTACATTAATGTAACTAATAATGTGATCTATGTCCTCTCCATTACATTAATGTAACTAATAATGTGATCTATGTCCTCTCCATTACATTAATGTAACTAATAATGTGATCTATGTCCTCTCCATTACATTAATGTAACTAATAATGTGATCTATGTCCTCTCCATTACATTAATGTAACTAATAATGTGATCTATGTCCTCTCCATTACATTAATGTAACTAATAATGTGATCTATGTCCTCTCCATTACATTAATGTAACTAATAATGTGATCTATGGCCTCTCCATGGCATTACATTAATGTAACTAATAATGTGATCTATGGCCTCTCCATTACATTAATGTAACTAATAATGTGATCTATGGCCTCCCCATTACATTAATGTAACTAATAATGTGATCTATGGCCTCTCCATTACATTAATGTAACTAATAATGTGATCTATGTCCTCTCCATTACATTAATGTAACTAATAATGTGATCTATGGCCTCTCCATTACATTAATGTAACTAATAATGTGATCTATGGCCTCTCCATTACATTAATGTAACTAATAATGTGATCTATGGCCTCTCCATTACATTAATGTAACTAATAATGTGATCTATGTCCTCTCCATTACATTAATGTAACTAATAATGTGATCTATGTCCTCTCCATTACATTAATGTAACTAATAATGTGATCTATGTCCTCCCCATTACATTAATGTAACTAATAATGTGATCTATGGCCTCTCCATTACATTAATGTAACTAATAATGTGATCTATGTCCTCTCCATTACATTAATGTAACTAATAATGTGATCTATGTCCTCTCCATTACATTAATGTAACTAATAATGTGATCTATGTCCTCCCCATTACATTAATGTAACTAATAATGTGATCTATGTCCTCTCCATTGCATTACATTAATGTAACTAATAATGTGATCTATGGCCTCTCCATTACATTAATGTAACTAATAATGTGATCTATGTCCTCTCCATTACATTAATGTAACTAATAATGTGATCTATGTCCTCTCCATTACATTAATGTAACTAATAATGTGATCTATGTCCTCTCCATTACATTAATGTAACTAATAATGTGATCTATGTCCTCTCCATTACATTAATGTAACTAATAATGTGATCTATGGCCTCTCCATGGCATTACATTAATGTACTAATAATGTGATCTATGTCCTCTCCATTACATTAATGTAACTAATAATGTGATCTATGTCCTCTCCATTACATTAATGTAACTAATAATGTGATCTATGTCCTCTCCATTACATTAATGTAACTAATAATGTGATCTATGTCCTCTCCATTACATTAATGTAACTAATAATGTGATCTATGGCCTCTCCATTACATTAATGTAACTAATAATGTGATCTATGGCCTCTCCATTACATTAATGTAACTAATAATGTGATCTATGTCCTCTCCATTACATTAATGTAACTAATAATGTGATCTATGGCCTCTCCATTACATTAATGTAACTAATAATGTGATCTATGTCCTCTCCATTACATTAATGTAACTAATAATGTGATCTATGGCCTCTCCATTACATTAATGTAACTAATAATGTGATCTATGTCCTCTCCATTACATTAATGTAACTAATAATGTGATCTATGGCCTCTCCATTACATTAATGTAACTAATAATGTGATCTATTTCCTCTCCATTACATTAATGTAACTAATAATGTGATCTATGGCCTCTCCATTACATTAATGTAACTAATAATGTGATCTATGTCCTCCCCATTACATTAATGTAACTAATAATGTGATCTATGGCCTCTCCATTACATTAATGTAACTAATAATGTGATCTATGTCCTCTCCATGGCATTACATTAATGTAACTAATAATGTGATCTATGGCCTCTCCATTACATTAATGTAACTAATAATGTGATCTATGGCCTCTCCATTACATTAATGTAACTAATAATGTGATCTATGTCCTCTCCATTACATTAATGTAACTAATAATGTGATCTATGTCCTCTCCATTACATTAATGTAACTAATAATGTGATCTATGTCCTCTCCATTACATTAATGTAACTAATAATGTGATCTATGTCCTCTCCATTACATTAATGTAACTAATAATGTGATCTATGTCCTCTCCATTACATTACATTAATATAACTAATAATGTGATCTATGTCCTCTCCATTACATTAATGTAACTAATAATGTGATCTATGGCCTCTCCATTACATTAATGTAACTAATAATGTGATCTATGTCCTCTCCATTACATTAATGTAACTAATAATGTGATCTATGTCCTCTCCATTACATTAATGTAACTAATAATGTGATCTATGTCCTCTCCATTACATTAATGTAACTAATAATGTCATCTATGTCCTCTCCATTACATTAATGTAACTAATAATGTGATCTATGTCCTCTCCATTACATTAATGTAACTAATAATGTGATCTATGGCCTCTCCATTACATTAATGTAACTAATAATGTGATCTATGGCCTCTCCATTACATTAATGTAACTAATAATGCTCTGTGCTCCTCTCTTTTGCCAATCATCACGTCGCTAGCTAGCTAGCTGGGAGAGACATTACTGTGAAAGATTGTGGATAACCGTGTCATTTCTCTGAGTGATGTGAGTTTAGAAAATATGGACACATTGTCACCCCACAGTGCTTCTGGCGTTTAATAACTGACATGTTTTATGAGAAGCAATTAAAGTTGAATCTAGTTGATCGATCGATGCTAACGGTAACCACTAACTGTGTGGTTTCTGTCCCTGCCGCTGGTGCTTGTGATGAACCACTGCTCTGTACAGTCCCGTGTAGCTCAGTTGATATAGCATGGCGTTTGCAACCCCAGGGTTGTGGGTTCGATTCCCACGGGGGGGCCAGTATGAAAATGTATGCACTCGCTAACTGTAAGTCGCTCTGGATAAGAGCGTCTGCTAAATGTATAGAGTATCATCAGCATGTCACCCGTAGCGAACTAAATAAATTTGACGTTGTTGGAAATAATACGTTTACGTGTTAGTAACAGCTCACATTTAGGACCTTACTTATTTAGCATGGTTTAAAATATAAAGGGTATTCCAGAGTTTCCCTAGCAGCACACACAACTATTAGCATGTAAATGTCACACTAATGTATACATATCTCTGTAGGCCTATTTAATGTCACCCAGGATTGGTCCTTAGATGAGTGGACCATGCATAAATTAATGTTATTCATGCATTAGGGCTTCCTGTTAGATGTCATGATGGATTCTAGACTTTTGTCAGTGGCGCCACGGCAACCGTACTTTAACTAACAACATTAAATCATGTACATTTCTCAGGCAAGTGCACTTTCTCCACTTAAATAATGTGACAACAGAAATGTTATATTCTTCCTTTAACAGACAGGAATAAAACGGCATATAAATTAAATAAAGATTTAAGCATTGCGTGGTTGGGAAACTCCAGGGGCATTAATATTAGATAAAAAAGGGGGGAATAAAATATGCAATTGATAAGAAGATTTAAAAAATGAATCTGTGACAGAGAGAAAAATCTGTACAAAGTTACAAAATCTAATGTTTGATATTGGTGGATTAAGAACAGAGATAAACCAGTAGCGAGTCGATACCGCTGGGGAGGGGCTTTTCATCGCTGGGTCCCAGCACGTCTCGCTGGTGTGATTTAAGCGTAGACAGAAGACAGAGAGCAGACAGTGTACTAGCTTTCACAATGAGTTCATTAACAAGCAAAGCCATCTATTCAAACACATGGGGGGAGAATGGAGGGGGGGTGGAGGGGGAGGGTAATAAATGTGCTTTCATCTGCATGGTAATACTCTGTTAGACACGTTGGAATTGAACAAGAAGCTGTTGCTATTAGCATACAATCCAACAATGTACTGCTACTGGAAAAAAAAACAACTGTTAGCATTAAAAGGAGGAAAGGAGATGATCTGGAATCCTAACAAGAGTCTGAGTCCCAAACGGCACCCCTGTTCCCTAAACAGTGCATTACTTTTGAATAGGGCCCATAGGGGGAAAAGGGATGCCATTTGGGATACGGACATTATGCACCAAAGCCTGCCTGGAAAATAGGTATTTATGTTGAAGTGATCCCGTTTTTTTTTTTACATTATAAAAGGTGAAAGGTCACAGGAGCTGTGTGTTGACAGGCAATTTGTAAACCACAGAGAGGCCATGTCAGGAATACTTAACCTTTACGCTTTTGTTCTCCTTTTTATTTTGAACCTGAATTAATTCATGCAGAAACCATTTTTTTATCCACATATATATTGCCTTTATTCAAAGTAGATAAGAATGGGTACAACAGACATCCATGTCTATACATTTATATACATGTTCACTTTTGTTTCTTTTTTGTTTATATGTTAGTCATTTAGCAGACTCTCTTGTCCATAGCCACTTCAACTACAGACAGTTTATTCAAATACAAAAATTTGACAAATTTCACCAATGTTTACATCTCAACACGGATTGTTAAATTCAGTCGTCAGCACAGTGGGACCCGTCTTTCCTACACTCACTAATAGAAGTAGTGACTCACGCACTGGCACCACCAGAGGCTGCATGCCTCGACATGCCAACCCAGGCTGGGTGACGCTGCAGTGGGGAGGAGATTGATAGAGAGATGGCAGTACCACAAACACAGTGGAGGAGAGAGAGAGAGAGAGCGAGAGAGAGAGAGAGAGAGAGAGAGAGAGAGAGAGAGAGAGAGAGAGAGAGAGAGAGAGAGAGAGAGAGAGAGAGAGAGAGAGAGCGAGAGACAGAGAGAGAGAGAGAGAGAGAGAGAGAGCGAGAGAGAGAGAGAAAGAGAGAGAGAAAGAGAGAGAGAGAGAGAGAGAGAGAGAGAGAGAGAGAGAGAGAGAGAGAGAGATTTTAGTGAGTGATGATGAGAGAGAAGTAGTGCCACAGACATGGATTAGAGAAGGAGAGAGAGAGAGAGAGAGAGAGAGAGAGAGAGAGAGAGAGAGAGAGAGAGAGAGAGAGAGAGAGAGAGAGAGAGAGACCCAAGACAACAACAACACAATTAGACCCAACCAAATCATGAGAAAACAAAAAGAGAATTACTTGACACATTGGAAAGAACAAACAAAAAAACTGAGCATACTAAAATGCTATTTGGCCCTAAACAGAGAATACACAGTGGCAGAATACCTGACCACTGTGACTGACCCAAACTTAAGGAAAGCTTTGACTATGTACAGACTCAGTGAGCATAGCCTTGCTATTGAGAAAGGCCGCCTAGCTAGGCAGACCTGGCTCTCAAGAGAAGACAGGCTATGTCCACACTGCCCACAAAATGAGGTGGAAACTGAGCTGCACTTCCTAACTTCCAGCCAAATGTATGACCATATTAGAGAAGCATATTTCCCTCAGATTACAGCAATCCACAAAGAATTAGAAAACAAACCCAATTTTGATAAACTCCCTTATCTACTGGGTGAAAAACCACAGTGTGCCATCACAGCTGCAAGATTTGTGACCTGTTGCCACAAGAAAAGGGCAACCAGTGAAGAACAAACACCTTTGTAAATACAACCCATATTTATGTTGATTTATTTTCCCATTTGTACTTTAACTATTTCCACATTGTTACAACACTGAATATATACATAATATGACATTTGAAATGTCTATATTCTTTTGAAACTTCTGAGTGTAATGTTTACTGTTAATATTTATTGTTTATTTCACTTTTGTTTACTATCTACTTCACTTGCTTTGGCAATGTTAACATACGTTTCCCATGCCAATAAAGCCCTTAAATTGAAATTGAAATTGAAATTGAAATTGAAATTGAATTGAAATTGAGAGAGAGAGATGGGAGAGAGGGTGATGTGATGAGGGAGCGGTGCCAGTGCAGAGTGAGGGACAGAGACAGTCTGCCTGAGGGCAGTAGGTGGAAGCTGCTGTGGATAGCAGAATGGTTCTCAGTGCCCATGATGAGTGTGCTTGTGAGTGTGTGTGTGTGTGTGTGTGTGTGTGTGTGTGTGTGTGTGTGTGTGTGTGTGTGTGTGTGTGTGTGTGTGTGTGTGTGTGTGTGTGTGTGTGTGTGTGTGTGTGTGTGCTATAGCACCTTCGTCCCTATGATATTGTGTCTCCTGGGCTGAAGAAGAGGAGCAGGGAGAGAATCAGACCAGGGAGAGAATCAGACCAGGGAGAGAATCAGACCAGGGAGAGAATCAGACCAGGGAGAGAATCAGACCATGGAGAGAATCAGACCAGGGAGAGAATCAGACCAGGGAGAGAATCAGACCAGGGAGAGAATCAGACCAGGGAGAGAATCAGACCAGGGAGAGAATCAGACCAGGGAGAGAATCAGACCAGGGAGAGAATCAGACCAGGGAGAGAATCAGACCATGGAGAGAATCAGACCAGGGAGAGAATCAGACCAGGGAGAGAATCAGACCAGGGAGAGAATCAGACCAGGGAGAGAATCAGACCAGGGAGAGAATCAGACCAGGGAGAGAATCAGACCAGGGAGAGAATCAGACCAGGGAGAGAATCAGACCAGGGAGAGAATCAGACCAGGGAGAGAATCAGACCAGATTTGCAGGCGGCGCAGATCAAATTGTCATCGAACAAGGTTTCTGCCTCCGAGACTCTTATTACAGGTATAAAATCGTCTTCCCCAGATATCCTGACATATCTTAAGACATAAAGAAAGGTTCCTAGTCAGTATGTTAACCAAGGTACAGTGGGGTAAAAAAGTATTTAGTCAGCCAGCAATTGTGCAAGTTCTCCCACTTAAAAAGATGAGAGAGGCCTGTAATTTTCATCATAGGTGCACGTCAACTATGACAGACAAATGTAGATTTTTTTTTCTCCAGAAAATCACATTGTAGGATTTTTTATGAATTTATTTGCAAATTATGGTGGAAAATAAGTATTTGGTCACCTACAAACAAGCAAGATTTCTGGCTCTCACAGACCTGTAACTTCTTCTTTAAGAGGCTCCTCTGTCCTCCACTCGTTACCTGTATTAATGGCACCTGTTTGAACTTGTTATCAGTATAAAAGACACCTGTCCACAACCTCAAACAGTCACACTCCAAACTCCACTATGGCCAAGACCAAAGAGCTGTCAAAGGACACCAGAAACAAAATTGTAGACCTGCACCAGGCTGGGAAGACTGAATCTGCAATAGGTAAGCAGCTTGGTTTGAAGAAATCAACTGTGGGAGCAATTATTAGGAAATGGAAGACATACAAGACCACTGATAATCTCCCTCGATCTGGGGCTCCACGCAAGATCTCACCCTGTGAGGTCAAAATGATCACAAGAACGGTGAGCAAAAATCCCAGAGTCACACGGGGGGACCAAGTGAATGACCTGCAGAGAGCTGGGACCAAAGTAACAAAGCCTACCATCAGTAACACACTACGCCGCCAGGGACTCAAATCCTGCAGTGCCAGACGTGTCCCCCTGCTTAAGTCAGTACATATCCAGGCCCGTCTGAAGTTTGCTAGAGTCCATTTGGATGATCCAGAAGAGGATTGGGAGAATGTCATGTGGTCAGATGAAACCAAAATAGAACTTTTTGGTAAAAACTCAACTCGTCGTGTTTGGAGGACAAAGAATGCTGAGTTGCATCCAAAGAACACCATACCTACTGTGAAGCATGGGGGTGGAAATATCATGCTTTGGGGCTGTTTTTCTGCAAAGGGACCAGGACGACTGATCCGTGTAAAGGAAAGAATGAATGGGGCCATGTATCGTGAGATTTTGAGTGAAAACCTCCTTCCATCAGCAAGGGCATTGAAGATGAAACGTGGCTGGGTCTTTCAGCATGACAATGATCCCAAACACACCGCCCGGGCAACGAAGGAGTGGCTTCGTAAGAAGCATTTCAAGGTCCTGGAGTGGCCTAGCCAGTCTCCAGATCTCAACCCCATAGAAAATCTTTGGAGGGAGTTGAAAGTCTGTGTTGCCCAGCGACAGCCCCAAAACATCACTGCTCTAGAGGAGATCTGCATGGAGGAATGGGCCAAAATACCAGCAACAGTGTGTGAAAACCTTGTGAAGACTTACAGAAAACGTTTGACCTATTTCATTGCCAACAAAGGGTATATAACAAAGTATTGAGAAACTTTTGTTATTGACCAAATACTTATTTTCCACCATCATTTGCAAATAAATTCATAAAAAATCCTACAATGTGATTTTCTGGAATTTTTTTCTCATTTTGTCTGTCATAGTTGACGTGTACCTATGATGAAAATTACAGGCCTCTCTCATCTTTTTAAGTGGGAGAACTTGCACAATTGGTGGCTGACTAAATACTTTTTTTCCCCACTGTATCTGTAGTACACTATATTTGTGTCTTCCTGGTTTCAATAGTATGTTGTAAATGTCAACATACAACACCATTAGTATTAAAGCAGGGATGTGTAAGATAACAACCTTGCCCAACATACATTTACATTTTTAAATGTTTAGTCATTTAGCAGACGCTCTTATCCAGAGCGACTTACAGTTAGTGAGTGCATACATTATTCATACTGGCCCTGGTTTCAACAGTATGTTGTAAATGTCAACATACACTAAGTCGCTCTGGATAAGAGCGTCTGCTAAATGACTCAAATGTAAATGTATACAACACCATTAGTAATAAAGCAGTGATATGTCAGATAACAACCTTGCCCAGCATGCAACACCATTAGTAATAAAGCAGTGATATGTCAGGTAACAACCTTGCCCAGCATGCAACACCATTAGTAATAAAGCAGTGATGTGTCAGGTAACAACCTTGCCCAGCATGCAACACCATTAGTATTAAAGCAGTGATATGTCAGGTAACAACCTTGCCCAACATGCAACACCATTAGTAATAAAGCAGTGATGTGTCAGGTAACAACCTTGCCCAGCATGCAACACCATTAGTAATAAAGCAGTGATATGTCAGGTAACAACCTTGCCCAGCATGCAACACCATTAGTAATAAAGCAGTGATATGTCAGGTAACAACCTTGCCCAGCATGCAACACCATTAGTATTAAAGCAGTGATATGTCAGGTAACAACCTTGCCCAGCATGCAACACCATTAGTAATAAAGCAGTGATATGTCAGGTAACAACCTTGCCCAGCATGCAACACCATTAGTATTAAAGCAGTGATATGTCAGGTAACAACCTTGCCCAGCATGCAACACCATTAGTAATAAAGCAGTGATATGTCAGGTAACAACCTTGCCCAGCATGCAACACCATTAGTAATAAAGCAGTGATATGTCAGGTAACAACCTTGCCCAGCATGCAACACCATTAGTAATAAAGCAGTGATACGTCAGGTAACAACCTTGCCCAGCATGCAACACCATTAGTAATAAAGCAGTGATATGTCAGGTAACCACCTTGCCCAGCATGCAACACCATTAGTAATAAAGCAGTGATATGTCAGGTAACAAACCTTGCCCAGCATGCAACACCATTAGTATTAAAGCAGTGATATGTCAGATAACAACCTTGCCCAGCATGCAACACCATTAGTAATAAAGCAGTGATATGTCAGGTAACAACGTTGCCCAGCATGCAACACCATTAGTTTTAAAGCAGTGATATGTCAGGTAACAACCTTGCCCAGCATGCAACACCATTAGTATTAAAGCAGTGATATGTCAGGTAACAACCTTGCCCAGCATGCAACACCATTAGTATTAAAGCAGTGATATGTCAGGTAACAACCTTGCCCAGCATGCAACACCATTTGTAATAAAGCAGTGATATGTCAGGTAACAACCTTGCCCAGCATGCAACACCATTAGTAATAAAGCAGTGATATGTCAGGTAACAACCTTGCCCAGCATGCAACACCATTAGTAATAAAGCAGTGATATGTCAGGTAACAACCTTGCCCAGCATGCAACACCATTAGTATTAAAGCAGTGATGTGTCAGACAACAACCTTGCCCAGCATGCAACACCATTAGTAATAAAGCAGTGATATGTCAGGTAACAACCTTGCCCAGCATGCAACATCATTAGTATTAAAGCAGTGATATGTCAGGTAACAACCTTGCCCAGCATGCAACACCATTAGTAATAAAGCAGTGATATGTCAGGTAACAACCTTGCCCAGCATGCAACACCATTAGTATTAAAGCAGTGATGTGTCAGACAACAACCTTGCCCAGCATGCAACACCATTAGTAATAAAGCAGTGATATGTCAGGTAACAACTTTGCCCAGCATGCAACACCATTAGTATTAAAGCAGTGATATGTCAGGTAACAACCTTGCCCAGCATGCAACACCATTTGTAATAAAGCAGTGATATGTCAGATAACAACCTTGCCCAGCATGCAACACCATTAGTAATAAAGCAGTGATATGTCAGGTAACAACCTTGCCCAGCATGCAACACCATTAGTAATAAAGCAGTGATGTGTCAGGTAACAACCTTGCCCAGCATGCAACACCATTAGTATTAAAGCAGTGATATGTCAGGTAACAACCTTGCCCAACATGCAACACCATTAGTAATAAAGCAGTGATGTGTCAGGTAACAACCTTGCCCAGCATGCAACACCATTAGTAATAAAGCAGTGATATGTCAGGTAACAACCTTGCCCAGCATGCAACACCATTAGTAATAAAGCAGTGATATGTCAGGTAACAACCTTGCCCAGCATGCAACACCATTAGTATTAAAGCAGTGATATGTCAGGTAACAACCTTGCCCAGCATGCAACACCATTAGTAATAAAGCAGTGATATGTCAGGTAACAACCTTGCCCAGCATGCAACACCATTAGTATTAAAGCAGTGATATGTCAGGTAACAACCTTGCCCAGCATGCAACACCATTAGTAATAAAGCAGTGATATGTCAGGTAACAACCTTGCCCAGCATGCAACACCATTAGTAATAAAGCAGTGATATGTCAGGTAACAACCTTGCCCAGCATGCAACACCATTAGTAATAAAGCAGTGATACGTCAGGTAACAACCTTGCCCAGCATGCAACACCATTAGTAATAAAGCAGTGATATGTCAGGTAACCACCTTGCCCAGCATGCAACACCATTAGTAATAAAGCAGTGATATGTCAGGTAACAAACCTTGCCCAGCATGCAACACCATTAGTATTAAAGCAGTGATATGTCAGATAACAACCTTGCCCAGCATGCAACACCATTAGTAATAAAGCAGTGATATGTCAGGTAACAACGTTGCCCAGCATGCAACACCATTAGTTTTAAAGCAGTGATATGTCAGGTAACAACCTTGCCCAGCATGCAACACCATTAGTATTAAAGCAGTGATATGTCAGGTAACAACCTTGCCCAGCATGCAACACCATTAGTATTAAAGCAGTGATATGTCAGGTAACAACCTTGCCCAGCATGCAACACCATTTGTAATAAAGCAGTGATATGTCAGGTAACAACCTTGCCCAGCATGCAACACCATTAGTAATAAAGCAGTGATATGTCAGGTAACAACCTTGCCCAGCATGCAACACCATTAGTAATAAAGCAGTGATATGTCAGGTAACAACCTTGCCCAGCATGCAACACCATTAGTATTAAAGCAGTGATGTGTCAGACAACAACCTTGCCCAGCATGCAACACCATTAGTAATAAAGCAGTGATATGTCAGGTAACAACCTTGCCCAGCATGCAACATCATTAGTATTAAAGCAGTGATATGTCAGGTAACAACCTTGCCCAGCATGCAACACCATTAGTAATAAAGCAGTGATATGTCAGGTAACAACCTTGCCCAGCATGCAACACCATTAGTATTAAAGCAGTGATGTGTCAGACAACAACCTTGCCCAGCATGCAACACCATTAGTAATAAAGCAGTGATATGTCAGGTAACAACTTTGCCCAGCATGCAACACCATTAGTATTAAAGCAGTGATATGTCAGGTAACAACCTTGCCCAGCATGCAACACCATTTGTAATAAAGCAGTGATATGTCAGGTAACAACCTTGCCCAGCATGCAACACCATTAGTAATAAAGCAGTGATATGTCAGGTAACAACCTTGCCCAGCATGCAACACCATTAGTAATAAAGCAGTGATGTGTCAGGTAACAACCTTGCCCAGCATGCAACACCATTAGTATTAAAGCAGTGATGAGTCAGACAACAACCTTGCCCAGCATTCAACACCATTAGTAATAAAGCAGTGATATGTCAGGTAACAACCTTGCCCAGCATGCAACACCATTAGTATTAAAGCAGTGATATGTCAGGTAACAACCTTGCCCAGCATGCAACACCATTAGTAATAAAGCAGTGATATGTCAGGTAACAACCTTGCCCAGCATGCAACACCATTAGTAATAAAGCAGTGATATGTCAGGTAACAACCTTGCCCAGCATGCAACACCATTAGTAATAAAGCAGTGATACGTCAGGTAACAACCTTGCCCAGCATGCAACACCATTAGTAATAAAGCAGTGATATGTCAGGTAACCACCTTGCCCAGCATGCAACACCATTAGTAATAAAGCAGTGATATGTCAGGTAACAAACCTTGCCCAGCATGCAACACCATTAGTATTAAAGCAGTGATGTGTCAGGTAACAACCTTGCCCAGCATGCAACACCATTAGTATTAAAGCAGTGATATGTCAGGTAACAACCTTGCCCGGCATGCAACACCATTAGTAATAAAGCAGTGATGTGTCAGATAACAACCTTGCCCAGCATGCAACACCATTAGTAATAAAGCAGTGATATGTCAGGTAACAACCTTTCCCAGCATGCAACACCATTAGTATTAAAGCAGTGATATGTCAGGTAACAACCTTGCCCAGCATGCAACACCATTATTATTAAAGCAGTGATATGTCAGGTAACAAACTTTCCCAGCATGCAACACCATTAGTAATAAAGCAGTGATATGTCAGGTAACAACCTTGCCCAGCATGCAACACCATTAGTAATAAAGCAGTGATATGTCAGGTAACAACCTTGCCCAGCATGCAACACCATTAGTAATAAAGCAGTGATATGTCAGGTAACAACCTTGCCCAGCATGCAACACCATTAGTAATAAAGCAGTGATATGTCAGGTAACCACCTTGCCCAGCATGCAACACCATTAGTAATAAAGCAGTGATATGTCAGGTAACAACCTTGCCCAGCATGCAACACCATTAGTATTAAAGCAGTGATGTGTCAGACAACAACCTTGCCCAGCATGCAACACCATTAGTAATAAAGCAGTGATATGTCAGGTAACAACCTTGCCCAGCATGCAACACCATTAGTATTAAAGCAGTGATATGTCAGGTAACAACCTTGCCCAGCATGCAACACCATTAGTAATAAAGCAGAAATATGTCAGGTGACAACCTTGCCCAGCATGCAACACCATTAGTAATAAAGCAGTGATATGTCAGGTAACAACCTTGCCCAGCATGCAACACCATTAGTAATAAAGCAGTGATATGTCTTGTAACAACCTTGCCCAGCATGCAACACCATTAGTAATAAAGCAGTGATATGTCAGGTAACAACCTTGCCCAGCATGCAACACCATTAGTAATAAAGCAGTGATATGTCAGGTAACAACCTTGCCCAGCATGCAACACCATTAGTATTAAAGCAGTGATATGTCAGGTAACAACCTTGCCCAGCATGCAACACCATTAGTAATAAAGCAGTGATGTGTCAGGTAACCACCTTGCCCAGCATGCAACACCATTAGTATTAAAGCAGTGATATGTCAGGTAACAACCTTGCCCAGCATGCAACACCATTAGTATTAAAGCAGTGATATGTCAGGTAACAACCTTGCCCAGCATGCAACACCATTTGTAATAAAGCAGTGATATGTCAGGTAACAACCTTGCCCAGCATGCAACACCATTAGTAATAAAGCAGTGATATGTCAGGTAACCACCTTGCCCAGCATGCAACACCATTAGTAATAAAGCAGTGATATGTCAGGTAACAACCTTGCCCAGCATGCAACACCATTAGTATTAAAGCAGTGATGTGTCAGACAACAACCTTGCCCAGCATGCAACACCATTAGTAATAAAGCAGTGATATGTCAGGTAACAACCTTGCCCAGCATGCAACACCATTAGTAATAAAGCAGTGATATGTCAGGTAACAACCTTGCCCAGCATGCAACACCATTAGTATTAAAGCAGTGATATGTCAGGTAACAACCTTGCCCAGCATGCAACACCATTAGTAATAAAGCAGTGATATGTCAGGTAACAACCTTGCCCAGCATGCAACACCATTAGTATTAAAGCAGTGATATGTCAGGTAACAACCTTGCCCAGCATGCAACACCATTAGTAATAAAGCAGTGATATGTCAGGTAACAACCTTGCCCAGCATGCAACACCATTAGTAATAAAGCAGTGATATGTCAGGTAACAACCTTGCCCAGCATGCAACACCATTAGTAATAAAGCAGTGATACGTCAGGTAACAACCTTGCCCAGCATGCAACACCATTAGTAATAAAGCAGTGATATGTCAGGTAACCACCTTGCCCAGCATGCAACACCATTAGTAATAAAGCAGTGATATGTCAGGTAACAAACCTTGCCCAGCATGCAACACCATTAGTATTAAAGCAGTGATATGTCAGATAACAACCTTGCCCAACATGCAACACCATTAGTAATAAAGCAGTGATATGTCAGGTAACAACGTTGCCCAGCATGCAACACCATTAGTTTTAAAGCAGTGATATGTCAGGTAACAACCTTGCCCAGCATGCAACACCATTAGTATTAAAGCAGTGATATGTCAGGTAACAACCTTGCCCAGCATGCAACACCATTAGTATTAAAGCAGTGATATGTCAGGTAACAACCTTGCCCAGCATGCAACACCATTTGTAATAAAGCAGTGATATGTCAGGTAACAACCTTTCCCAGCATGCAACACCATTAGTAATAAAGCAGTGATATGTCAGGTAACAACCTTGCCCAGCATGCAACACCATTAGTAATAAAGCAGTGATATGTCAGGTAACAACCTTGCCCAGCATGCAACACCATTAGTGTTAAAGCAGTGATGTGTCAGACAACAACCTTGCCCAGCATGCAACACCATTAGTAATAAAGCAGTGATATGTCAGGTAACAACCTTGCCCAGCATGCAACACCATTAGTATTAAAGCAGTGATATGTCAGGTAACAACCTTGCCCAGCATGCAACACCATTAGTAATAAAGCAGTGATATGTCAGGTAACAACCTTGCCCAGCATGCAACACCATTAGTATTAAAGCAGTGATGTGTCAGACAACAACCTTGCCCAGCATGCAACACCATTAGTAATAAAGCAGTGATATGTCAGGTAACAACCTTGCCCAGCATGCAACACCATTAGTATTAAAGCAGTGATATGTCAGGTAACAACCTTGCCCAGCATGCAACACCATTTGTAATAAAGCAGTGATATGTCAGGTAACAACCTTGCCCAGCATGCAACACCATTAGTAATAAAGCAGTGATATGTCAGGTAACAACCTTGCCCAGCATGCAACACCATTAGTAATAAAGCAGTGATATGTCAGGTAACAACCTTGCCCAGCATGCAACACCATTAGTATTAAAGCAGTGATATGTCAGGTAACAACCTTGCCCAGCATGCAACACCATTAGTAATAAAGCAGTGATGTGTCAGGTAACCACCTTGCCCAGCATGCAACACCATTAGTATTAAAGCAGTGATATGTCAGGTAACAACCTTGCCCAGCATGCAACACCATTAGTATTAAAGCAGTGATATGTCAGGTAACAACCTTGCCCAGCATGCAACACCATTTGTAATAAAGCAGTGATATGTCAGGTAACAACCTTGCCCAGCATGCAACACCATTAGTAATAAAGCAGTGATATGTCAGGTAACAACCTTGCCCAGCATGCAACACCATTAGTAATAAAGCAGTGATATGTCAGGTAACCACCTTGCCCAGCATGCAACACCATTAGTAATAAAGCAGTGATATGTCAGGTAACAACCTCGCCCAGCATGCAACACCATTAGTATTAAAGCAGTGATGTGTCAGACAACAACCTTGCCCAGCATGCAACACCATTAGTAATAAAGCAGTGATATGTCAGGTAACAATCTTGCCCAGCATGCAACACCATTAGTATTAAAGCAGTGATATGTCAGGTAACAACCTTGCCCAGCATGCAACACCATTAGTAATAAAGCAGTGATATGTCAGGTGACAACCTTGCCCAGCATGCAACACCATTAGTAATAAAGCAGTGATATGTCAGGTAACAACCTTGCCCAGCATGCAACACCATTAGTAATAAAGCAGTGATATGTCAGGTAACAACCTTGCCCAGCATGCAACACCATTAGTAATAAAGCAGTGATATGTCAGGTAACAACCTTGCCCAGCATGCAACACCATTAGTAATAAAGCACTGATATGTCAGGTAACAACCTTGCCCAGCATGCAACACCATTAGTATTAAAGCAGTGATGTGTCAGACAACAACCTTGCCCAGCATGCAACACCATTAGTAATAAAGCAGTGATGTGTCAGGTAACCACCTTGCCCAGCATGCAACACCATTAGTATTAAAGCAGTGATATGTCAGGTAACAACCTTGCCCAGCATGCAACACCATTAGTATTAAAGCAGTGATATGTCAGGTAACCACCTTGCCCAGCATGCAACACCATTAGTATTAAAGCAGTGATATGTCAGGTAACAACCTTGCCCAGCATGCAACATATGTCAGGTAACAACCTTGCCCAGCATGCAACACCATTTGTAATAAAGCAGTGATATGTCAGGTAACAACCTTGCCCAGCATGCAACACCATTAGTAATAAAGCAGTGATATGTCAGGTAACAACCTTGCCCAGCATGCAACACCATTAGTAATAAAGCAGTGATGTGTCAGGTAACAACCTTGCCCAGCATGCAACACTATTAGTATTAAAGCAGTGATGTGTCAGACAACAACCTTGCCCAGCATGCAACACCATTAGTAATAAAGCAGTGATATGTCAGGTAACAACCTTGCCCAGCATGCAACACCATTAGTATTAAAGCAGTGATATGTCAGGTAACAACCTTGCCCAGCATGCAACACCATTAGTAATAAAGCAGTGATATGTCAGGTAACAACCTTGCCCAGCATGCAACACCATTAGTAATAAAGCAGTGATATGTCAGGTAACAACCTTGCCCAGCATGCAACACCATTAGTAATAAAGCAGTGATACGTCAGGTAACAACCTTGCCCAGCATGCAACACCATTAGTAATAAAGCAGTGATATGTCAGGTAACCACCTTGCCCAGCATGCAACACCATTAGTAATAAAGCAGTGATATGTCAGGTAACAAACCTTGCCCAGCATGCAACACCATTAGTATTAAAGCAGTGATGTGTCAGGTAACAACCTTGCCCAGCATGCAACACCATTAGTATTAAAGCTGTGATATGTCAGGTAACAACCTTGCCCGGCATGCAACACCATTAGTAATAAAGCAGTGATGTGTCAGATAACAACCTTGCCCAGCATGCAACACCATTAGTAATAAACAGTGATATGTCAGGTAACAACCTTTCCCAGCATGCAACACCATTAGTATTAAAGCAGTGATATGTCAGGTAACAACCTTGCCCAGCATGCAACACCATTATTATTAAAGCAGTGATATGTCAGGTAACAACCTTTCCCAGCATGCAACACCATTAGTAATAAAGCAGTGATATGTCAGGTATGTAACGATCCCGGCAGTCTGAGTCGGGTCCTGTCTGTGGACTAGTTTTTCTGCTCGGGATCTCCAGTTTCCCGAGGGTTCTGGAACGCTCCGGGGAGCTCTCTTGATTTCCGCACCTGCATCCCATCTGCAATCTGCACACCTGGTCCTGATCATCACCCTTCTTAGGCTCTGGCCTAACATCCATTCCCTGCCGGATCGTTAGCCATGAACAGTAGGTTTACCAGAGTATCAGTCTTAGAGCTTCTAGCGGTAGTTTTGTTGTTTTTGCACCTTGTTGGTTTGTTGTTTACTTACCTCCGTTTTGTTCCATCTGCAGTCACTCGTCCGGAACCTTCATCCAACCTCTGCCTGGTGGTCGGCGGCTGCCCGAGCCATGATGGGATCAACCACTGCACCCCCAACAACTAATCAACGCCGCCCGCTCTGTTCCCTGGATTATTCAGCATCACTCTTGAATTTGTAAATAAACACTCACCTTCGTTTCAACTTACCTTGTCCTGGTCTGCTTCTGGGTTCTGGCTTTGTAACTCGCGGACAGAACGATCCGACCAGTAATGAACCCAGCGGACCTGGACTCTGTTCGCCATGCCATTACCCATCAGGAGAAGATGTTGGGCCATCATAGCACGTACTACAGGAGATCGCGTTGTCAGTTCGGAACCTTTCTACCGGTCTGACGGAGGTCCAGAACCAACGAAGAGTCCTGGAATCCACTACGGTTTCACCCATCCCTGCCGCTTCTGGAGCTGTGTCCTTCCGTGAGCCCAAGGTTCCGCGCCGGATAAATGGGGAGCTGGGAAGATGCCGTTCCTTCCTTATGCAGTGTGGATTAGTGTTCGATCTACAGCCCTACTCTTATGCCACAGACAAGGCTAGGATAGCCTTTGTGATTGAGTTGCTGCGTGGTCGGCGCTGGGTGGGCTTCAGCCGTTTGGGAGCGACAGGATCCCTGCATGGCTTCATACCAGGGTTCACGGCCGAGATGAGAAAGCTCTTCGACCATTCCGTCCGAGGGAGGGACGCGGCTAGGCGCCTGTTTTCGCTTCGCCAAGGAACTCCAGCGTAGCCGACTTCTGATCGAGTTCAAGGCGTTGGCTGTGGGTGGGTGGTGGGGTCTCTAGCGCCTTTTACCAGGGTCTGTCGGCCGCTCAAGGATGAGTTGATCTCCTATCCGGAGCCTAGTGACCTGGACCTTGTTTGTCTTTCGTGGATTCGGTCCGGCGATTTCCTCCAATCGATCAGCTTCTCAGGTTCCAGTCGGGTCTGGTGGTGACCACTCATCTTCTCCACCACAAAGGATTGTGGAGAGGTCCTCTCTTCGATTCTAACCCATGCAGAGTGGGGTGGCTGGTTAACCAAGACTCCAACATAGGCGTAAGACCAACTTCTGCCTCTACTGTGTAGCTCAGACATTACATCTCCACGTTGTTCCCGCGGTCTCAAACTGCCCGGCTCGCTAAAGTTGGGACTTTTAGCGGCCAGTTTCATCCTCTCAGTCCTCTGTCAGACCCGTTTCTCTACCCTTGTGAACAGGAATCAGAGCTTAGCATTAACCTTTTATCATTCAGGGGTGCCGATGGAAGCTTTCTTGATGCCAGTTGGTAACCTGGGGCTTTCAAGGAGATTGCGGGCCATTAGGCCCACTCTGCATAGTCTGTCACGTATCACAATACTGAACCGTTAAATGCTGTTGTCGGGGGAATCATTCGAATATTTCATTCTTCATTCTGCCATCTTCCCATGTTCCTCTGTCATTGATACCCCCTGGCTGAAGGAACACAATCCCACGTTCGATTGGGTGACGGCAGAGCGATTGACCTTGATTGTCATGCTAACTTTCTCCAAACTGCCTGTCCCCATTCGGTTCCCAGTCAGGTGATTGAGGCTCAAACCCCCCAGATTTGTCCCTGGTTCCCGAGACATATCACGATTTGGGGGAGTGTTCATCACTCTTCTCCCTCCCCACCCCCCGACCATATGATTGTGCCATCAACCTGTTCCCTGGAGCTGTCTACCCCAAGGGAAGGTTATACAGTATCTCCCCCCTATGACTTTGGAGACCTACATCAAGGGTCCCTACTGCTGGTCTCGATTCGGTCTCGTCATCACCCCTGGATATGGATTCTTCTTTGTGGTAAGAAGGATGGCTTGCCTCTTCGACCGTGTATTGATTATCGGGGGTTGAATGAGCATCACGTCAAGAACAAATATCCCCTTCCCTTGATGAGTTTTCTGCCTTCGACTCCTTACAGGGTGCTACGTGTTCACTCAAGCTAACCCTACGCAATGTATTGTCCGGATCGGGGCGGCGGTGGTTGGTTTCAATCACCGATGGGTCCTCGAGTATCCAGGTGATGCCGTTTGACTACCAATGCTCAGCGGTATTCCAGAGTATGGTGAGCGGCTCCTGAAATATATTCTCTTTGTGTTTGTTTACCTGATACATTCTATCTTCTCGAAACCTTCCACCCTCCAATTCCGCTTCTGCAGGTTTTGAATTCCCTGTTTGAAGCGTCCAGTTTCACCCCACACATCCTTTCTCGTACATCATCTCCCGGGGGATTAATGACCAGGGTTGCGGTTCTGAATGCCCGTTCGATTCCTCCAGAGATTTTTGGGGTTTCCGAATTTCTACCGAATTCATCCGGGAGTTACAGCCGTGTGGCCCTCCGTTAACTGCCTTGACTTCCAGTATCAGGACTTCAGAGTGGAGATCGGAGGCGATCGTTTCTGGATTTGAAGGCGATTCTTCTTTGCTTTACCGATTCTCTCCCTCAACCGACACGGCCCGTCAGTTGCCGTCGTTGAAGTGGACCGCGTCTGATGTGGGAGTTGGCGCCCCATCCTGTCGCGTCGATGCTCCACCGGACAGTAAACTCCATCCCTGTGCCTACCTACTCTCTGTAGCCTTTCGCCTGCGGAGGGATTCATGTAGTAACCGGGAGCTTCTCGCGGTGAAACTTGCCCCTTGCCACTGGTTGGAGCCAACCGTTTATTGTCTGGACGACCTCAAGAATCTTCTTCGTGCAATCCTACGTCTCAACTCCCGTCTGGCCAGTTAGTCGTTGTTTTTCACATTCAATTTTTCCCCTGTCGTTCCACCTGATCTAAAACGCAAGCGGGCCTTGTTCATGTTCTCAGCGTGGGTCCAAGGCCGAACAATTCTCCCCGGAATGTCTAGGGCTTTATGATTGAGAGGAGGTGATCGCTCTTCGCGCTCCCTCCCATAGCAGTCCACCCGATCGGTTGTTTGTGCCTGTTCGGTTCGTCCTCCGTCCTCAAATGGTCCCACGCCAGCAAGATGGCTTGTCACCCTGGCGTAGCTCGGCCGATGCGTTTCTTCGAGGCGTTTTTGGTGGCCTGCCATGCCAATACTGGGTTATGTTGCTGCCTGTCCATTGTCGCAAATATCCTCCAGCTCTGACTCTTCACCCCTTCCTATTCCCAACCATATCGCATCTGCCCCTACTTTTCACTGGGTTCCCCTTCTGAGGACCGTCTTCTACTTCTACATTCGGTTCGCCCACTTTGTCCAATTCCAATTCCCTCTCTCGCGTCCAGATCTGGTTAGGGGGTTTTCTCTTCCCATGATACTCGTTTCCACCGTACCTCATTTCTCACCTCTGCTGTCTGGAAGTCCTTCTGTTTGTCCATTGGAGCTACAGTCATCTCACTCTGTTTCCACCCCCCAATCTAATGTCAGGCCCGCCAGAAGATGAATCCCGCTACGCTGCCTGGCCTCTTCCAACCCCACCTCCTGGGTCTCTCAGTTGCCTTGGGTTGATATCCCTCAATCTCTCCTCCTACATCTGCCACTGATGTCTCCCTTCCAGTCCTGGCTTCAGCCTCCCTTGTTCCCTTCTCGGAACTCTCGTGCCTTCTGTTCCAGGCCCATTTTGTTGCCACCCCTGCATCGGCCAAGCCTCTTATTTCACTATCGCTCCCAGCGATCGTCGCCGGATCCCTCTCCACCTACACCATCGGAGATGGGGTCTGGTTATTCTCACGGGATCTTCCTTTACGAGGGACTGAGTCTAGGAATTTGTTGCCGGGGAGTTCATTGGTCCGTTTGTGAGTGGAGAAGGTATCAATCCGGTGGCAATTACACTCAAACTCCCGAGGGCCCTCAGAGTCCATCCCACCTTTCATGTCTCCTGCCTCAAGCCTGTTTTCCTCAGTCCTCTGTTGCCTCCTCCCGCCTCCTCCTCCTCCTCCTCGGATAGTGATCGGAGTGTCTGCCCACACGGTGCGGCGCATCATGATTCCAGGCGGGCGGGCCGGGTTTCCATATCTCGTGACTGGGAGGTATGGTCCTAAAAGGGTTGATTCCGCGCCGACCAGATCCTAATGCCTACCTCATCCGTTTCTCCCCTCCATCCTGGCGTCGGGGAGTCCCCCGGTGGCTTCGTCGGTCTGTAATCAGTTGGTCGTCTGTCTGTGGTAGTTTTTCTGCTCAAGGGATCTCCAGTTTCCCGAGGTTCCTGGACTCGGGGAGCTCTCTTGATTTCCTCACCTTCCATCCCATCTGCAATCTGCACACCTGGTCACTGATCATCACCCTTCTTAGGCTCTGGCTAACATCCATTCCCTGCCGGATCGAGCGGCCATCAGAGGCAGTAGGTTTACCAGTATCAGTCTTAGAGCTTCTAGCGGGGTAGTTTTGTTGTTTTTCACCTTGTTGGTTTGTTTGTTTACTTACCTCCGTTTTGTTCCATCTGCAGTCACTCGTCCGAACCTTCATCCAACCTCTGCCTGGTGGTCGCGCTGCCGAAGCCATATCGGGATCAACCACTGCACCCCCCAACAACTAATCACGCGCGCCCGCTCTGTTTCCCTGATTATTCACATCACTCTTATTTGTAAAATAAACACTCACCTGCGTTTCAACTTACCTTGTCCTGGTCTGCTTCTGGGTTCTGGCTTCTGTAACTTCGCTGACAAGGTAACAACCTTGCCCACGCATGCAACACCATTAGTAATAAAGCGGTGATATGATCAGGTAACAACCTTGCCCAGCATGCAACACCATTAGTAATAAAGCAGTGATATTCAGTAACAACCTTGCCCAGCATGCCAACACCATTAGTAATAAAGCAGTGATATGTCGGATATCCACCTTGCCCAAGCATGCAACACCATCAGTAATACGGCAGTGATATGTCACAACCTTCCGCAGCATGCAACACCATTAGTATTAAAAGCAGTGATGTGTCAACACCCCCTTCCCCATCAACACCATTATAATAAAGCAGTGATATGTCAGGATAACAACCTTGCCCAGCATACAACACCATTAGTATTAAACGTTGATATGTCAGGTAACTAACTTCCCATCAACACCATTATAATCAAGCAGTGATATGTCAGTACACTTACCCAGCATGCAACACCATTAATCATAACAGTGATCATGTCATAACAACCCTTCGCCCAGCATACAGCACATTAGTAATAACGCAGTGATATGTCAGTAACACTTGCCCACATAACACCATTAATAATAAAGCGGTGATATGTCAGGTAACAACCTTGCCCAGCATGCAACACCATTAGTATTAAAAGCTAGTGATATGTCAGGTAACAACCTTGCCCAGCGTGCAACACTTATATTAAGTATATTCATTAACAACCTTGCCCAGCGTGCTTACCACCATTAGTAATAAAGCAGTGATATGTCAGGTAACAACCTTGCCCAGCATACAACGCCATTAGTAATAAAGCAGTGATGTGTCAGGTAACAACCTTGCCTCAGCGTACAACACTATTAAGTATTAAAGCAGTGATATGTAATCAGACAACAACCTGCCCGGTGCAACACCATTAGTAATAAAGCATTGATATGTCAGGTCCCTTGCCCAGCATACAACACCATTAAGTATTAAAGCGGTGATATGTCGGTAACAACCTTCAGCATGCAACGCCATTAGTAATAAAGCAGTATATGTCATAACATTGCCCCTCAACACATTAAAATTGTCATAACAACCTTGCTCAGCCTACACACCGTTCGTCATAGCGGTCTACGTCATAACACCTTGCCCAGCATGCAACACCATTAGTAATAAAGCAGTGATATGTCAGTAACCACCTTGCTCAGCATTAACAACACCATTTAATAAATGATATTCGTACCTTGCCCGGCATCACACCATTAGTATTAAAAGCAGTGATGTGTCAAGTAACAGCCCTTGCCCAGCCTCAGCACCATTAGTATTAAAGCCGGTGATGTGTCAATGTCCCTTGCCCGGCGTACAACACCATTAGTATTAAAGCAGTGATATGTCAGACAACCTTGCCCGGCGTGCAACACCATTAGTAATAAAGCAGTGATGTGTCAAATAACAACCTTGCCCAGCATGCACCGCACCATTAAGTAATAAAGCGGTGATATGTCAGTAACAACCTTTCCCAGCATGCAACGCCATTAGTAATAAAAAGCGGTGATACTGTCATAACTTGCCCGCATCAACACCGTTATTATTAAAAGCAGTGATATGTCAGTAACAACCTTTCCCAGCATGCAACACCATTAGTAATCAAGCGGTGATATATCAGTAACCTTGCCCAACATACAACACCATTATAATAAAAGCAGTGATATGTCAGGTAACAACCTTCCCATCATGCAACACCATTAGTAATAAAAGCGGTATATGTCAGGTAACAACTTCTTGCCCAGCATGCAACACCATTATAATAAAGCAGTGATATGTCAGGTAACCACCTTGCCCAGCATGCAACACCATTAGTAATAAACTATATGTCAGGTAACACCTTGCCCACGCGTGCAACACCATTATATTAAAGCATGATGTGTCAACAACAACTCTTGCGCAGCATACCAATTTCTGTATATGTCCGGTAACATACGCCCCGCATGCACACCATTATATTAAAAGCAGTGAATGTTCATATCAACCTTCCCAGCATACACACCTTTTAAATGTCAAAATATGTCAGGTACACTTACCAGCATGCAACACCGTCTAGTAATAAAGCGGTGATATGTCAGGTAAACAACCTTGCCCGGCATCAACACCATTAGTAATAAAGCAGTGATATGTCGGTAACAATATCTTCCACATGCAACACCATTAGTAATAAAGCTATATTCAGGTAACACTTTCTAAACACATTATAATAGCAGTGATATGTCTTCCCTTCCCGCGATACAACACCATTATATTAAAGCAGTGATATGTCAGTAAAATTCCCCCAACACCATTATAATAACAGTGATGTGTCATAACCCCTTGCCCAGCATGCAACACCATTAGTATTAAAGCAGTGATATGTCAGTAACAACCTTGCATGCATGCAACACCATTAGTATTAAAAGCAGTGATATGTCAGGTAACAACCTTGCAGCATGCAACACCATTTGTAATAAAGCGGTGATATATCATAACACCTTCCCAGCATGCAACACCGTTAGTAATAAAGCATGATATTCATAACATTGCAGCATGCAACACCATTAGTAATAAAAGCGGTGATATGTCAAGGTATACCACCTTGCCCAGCATACAACACCATTAGTAATAAAGCAGTGATATGTCAGTAACAACCTCCCAGCACTGCATCACCATTAGTATTAAAAGCAGTGATGTGTCAGACAACAACCTTGCCCAGCCATACAACACCATTTAATAAACGGTGATATTTCAGTAACAATCTTGCCCAGCATACAACACCATTAAGTATTAAAAGCAGTGATATGTCAGTAACAACCTTGCCCAGCATACAACACCATTAGTAATAAAGCGGTGATATGTCAGGTACAACCTTGCCCAGCATGCAACACCATTAGTAACAAACAGTGATATGTCAGTAACCTTCAGCTTATGCAACACCGACAGTAATAAAGCAGTGATATGTCAAGGTAACAACCTTGCCCAGCATGCCACACCATTAGTAATAAAGCAGTGATATGTCATATACAACTTGCTAGCATACACCATTAGTAATAAAGCATTGATATGTCAGGTAACAACCTTGCCCAGCATGCAACACCATTAGTAATTAAAAGCAGTGATGTGTCAGACAACCAACCTTGCCCAGCATACCAACACCATTATAATAAAGCGTGATGTGTCAGGTAACCACCTTGCCCACATGCGAGAACACCGTTAGTATTAAAGCGGTGATATGTCATAACAACCCCAGCATACCCACCGTTAGTATTAAAGCGAGGAGTGATATGTCAGTAACCACCTTGCCCAGCATGCAACGCAATTAGTATTAAAGCGGTGATATTCAGGAATAACAACCTTGCCCATCTATGTGTCGTAACTACCCTTGCCCAGCATGCAACACCACAATTTGTAATAAAGCGGTGATATGTCGGAGGTAACAACCTTGCCCCAGTCATACAACACCGTTATAATAAAGCGGTGATATGTCAGTAACAACCTTTCCCAGCGTACCACACCATTAGTAATAAACAGTGATATGTCATAACAGCCTTGCCCCGCATGCAACGCTATTAGTATTAGAAGCATTGATGTGTCAGACTAACAACCTTGCCCAGCATGCAACACCTTAGTAATAAAGCAGTGATATGTCCAGGTACCAGCCTTGCCCACATACAACACCATTAGTATTAAAGCAGTGATATGTCAGTAACAACCTTTTGCCCATCATACAACACCATTATATAATAAAACGGTGATATTCAGGTCATCTTTCGCAGCATGCAACACCATTAGTAATAAAGCAGTGATATGTCAGGTAACAACCGCGGCAATGCACGCACCATTAGTAATAAAGCGGTGATACGATCGGTAACAACCCCCCAGCATACAACACCATTAGTAATAAAGCAGTGATATGTCAGGTAACCACTTGCCCAATGCAACGACCATTAGTAATAAAGCAGTGATATGTCAGGTAACAAACCTTGCCCACATATCCATTATATTAAAGCAGTGATGTGTCAAAAGGTAACACCTTGCCTTGTATGCAACACCATTAGTATTAAAGCGTATATTCTAACACCTTGCGCGGCATGCAACACCAATTATAATAAAGCAGTGATGTTCAATACACTTTCCACTCAACACCATTAGTAATAAAGCAGTGATATATCAGTAACAACCTTTTCCCAGCATGCAACACCGGTAGTATTAAAGCAGTGACATGTCAGGTAACAACCTTGCCCACATCAACACCATTTTTAAAGCAGTATATTCATAACAACCTTTCAGAATTGCATCACCACATTGTAATAAAGCAGTATATGTCAATAACACCTTGCCCAGCGTACAACACCATTAGTAATAAAGCAGGTGATATGTCAGGTAGCAATTGCCCAGCATGCAACACCATTAGTAATAAAGCAGTGATATGTCAAGGTAACAACCTTGCCCAGCATACAACACCATTAGTAATAAAAAAGCAGTGATATGTCAGTTCAAAACCACACTTGCCACATACAACACCATTAGTAATAAAGCAGTGATATGTCAAGGTAACAACCTTGCCCGCATACAACACCATTAG
>NW_025536164.1:0-67158 GCF_020615455.1 Coregonus clupeaformis | reverse complement strand
GAGACAGCTTCTACCACCAGGCCATCAGACTGCTGAAAAGCTAAACCTAGCTGTCTCCCTGCACAGACCTGCACCTTACATACTATTTGCACTGGAGAAACTATATGCACCTTAGAAATTATTTGCACTGACTACCCACACATCCAACCCGTACACACGCACACAAACATCCATAAACACACACACAAGCACACATGTACTCATAGCTCACACACACACACTGACACACAGAGTCAACGCTGCTGTTCTAATGTACAGTGCCTTCAGAAAGTATTCATACCCCTTGACTTTTTCCACATTTTGTTGTGTTACAGCCTGAATTCAAAATGGATTACATTCATTTTTTTCTCACCCATCTACACACAATACCCCATAATGACAAAGTGAAAACATGTTTTTAGAAATGTTAGCAAATGTATTGAAAATTAAATACAGAAATATCTAATTTACATAAGTATTCACACTCCTGAGTCAATACATGTTAGAATCACCTTTGGCAGCGATTACAGCTGAGTGTTTCTGGATAAGTCTCTAAGAGCTTTGCACATCTGGATTGTACAATATTTGCACATTGTTCTTTTTAAAATTATTCAAGCTCTGTCAAGTTGGTTGATCATTGCTCGACAGCCATTTTCAAGACGATTTTAAGTCGAAACTTTAACTAGGACACTCAGGAACATTAAATGTCATCTTGGTAAGCAACTCCAGTGTATATTTGGTCTTGTGTTTTAGGTTATTGTCCTGCTGAATTTGTCTCCAAGTGTCTGTTGGAAAGCAGACTGAACCAGGGTTTCCTCTAGGACTTTGCCTTTGCTTCACTCTATTCGGTTTATTTTTATCCCCAAAAAACTCCCTAGTCCTTGCCGATGACAAGCATACCCACAACATGATGCAGCCACCAGAATGCTTGAAAATATGGAGAGTACTCTGATGTGTTGTGTTGGATTTGTAGGGCCCCGTCTAGGGCCCTGTGTAGCTCAGTTGGTAGAGCATGGCGCTTGCAACGCCAGGGTTATGGGTTCGTTTCCCACGGGGCGGCAGTATGAAAATGTATGCACTCACTAACTGTAAGTCGCTCTGGATAAGAGCGTCTGCTAAAAGAAAAGAAAATAAATAAAACATTTGCCTCAAACATAATGTTTGTATTCAGGACATAAAGTTCATTTCTTTGCCACATTTTTTGCAGTTTTACTTTGGTGCCTTGTTGCAAACAAGATGCATGTTTTGGAATATGTTTATTCTGTACAGGCTTTCTTCTTTTCACTCTGTCATTTAGTAACTACAATGTTGTTGATCCATCCTCAGTTTTCTCCCATCACAGCCATTAAACTCTGTAACTGTTTTAAAGTCACCATTGGCCTCATGGTGAAATCCCTAGGTGGTTTCCTTTCTCTCCAGCAACTCAGTTAGGTAGGAGGCCTGTATCTTTGTAGTGACTGGGTGTATTGATACACCATCCAAAGTTTAATTAATAACTTCACCACGTTCAAAGGGATATTCAATGTCTGCTTTTTTTTTTTTTTTTTTAACCCATCTATGAATAGGTGCCTTTCTTTGAGAGGCATTGGAAAACCTCCCTGGTCTTTGTGGTTGAATCTGTGTTTGAAATGCACTACTCGACTGAGGGACCTTACAGATAATTGTATGTGTGGGGGTACAGAGATGAGGTAGTCATTCAAAAATCATATTAAACACTATTATTGCACACAGAGTGAGTCCATGCAACTTATGTGACGTGTTAAGCAAATGTTTTACTCCTGAACTTATTTAGGCTTGCCATAACAAAGGGGTTGAAAACGTATCGACTCAAGACATTTCAGCTTTTCATTTTTAATAATCTCTAAAAACATCATTACACTTTGACATTATGGGGTATTGTGTGTAGGCCAGTGATGCAACAAAATGTGGAAAAAATAAAGGGGTGTGAATACTTTTTTAAGGCACTGTATACTATTGGTTCCACTACTCACTTTTATTTGTAAATACAGTGTTAATACAGTCCATTATTACTATGCATACTACCTAATTCTAATAATTCTACTACTTGTTTTATTTGTCTTCACTCTTTTTATTGTTCTTATTGATTATTGTACTGCATTGTTGAGGGAGCTAGCACAAACATTTCGCTGCACCTTTTATACATGCTGTAAACCGCTGTAACCACCCCCAGTTTAACTTTCTCCTACCTGAGTTGAGGAAGCCTCTGGGCAAGCAGTGTGTGTCTCAGTGTGTTACCAGCCAGTCTCAGGTGTGTGAGGCCCTCCAGGCTCTCCATGGAGACGGAGGACAGCAGGTTGGAGCTGAGGTCGCTGGAGGAATGGATTGAGAATCACTGATAAAGAGAAGATACTATATTTCAATTAAATATGAGTATAAGTGTGTATGGAAAGGAAATAGAAAGTGGCCCAGGTTACTCATAGGTTCTGAGTTTAGTCAGCTCTAGGAAGGTGTCTGCTAGAGCCTCATGGATATGGTTGTGATGGAGGTCACTAAATACAAAGACATCACAACGGTTTCAACTGTCACCTGGATTATACAGTATTTATAGCTGGGTTGAGGAGTAGGGAACACAAATGGTAACAAGCCACTCACATTTTCTGGATTTTTCTGCAAGCACTGAAGCTGGGAAGCTGCTGAATCAGGTTATGGCAGAGATCCCTGCAGTTATGAAAGAGATGTTTTAATTTGTCATTTTATTGTTTAATGTTGTGCATCAGGACGATGATGCAAGTGCACCTACATTGTGACGAGGAAGGGTTTCCCACGAAGGCATGCATCTGATTTTGTTGCTATTGAAACTCCTAGGGGCAAATATTGAAGATTTAGTACAACTGAAACATGCTATTCTTTACATATGATTTTTTGTGTGCGCTAAAGGCATTGATTTGTGGTGTGATGGGATTCACAGCTCTTTGAGATTGGGGAGGGCTCTGATGGCCATGGGAAACATGGCCAGGTTGTTGTAGTTCAAATCTCTGAGGGTTGAACAAAAAATACATTAATTATTACTGCACAGATACAGGAACTCCCCCTCATTCTACTTTCCTGTCAAGAGTTCATGGCTGCAGTGAGGTAAAGTAATGTTTCAGACCCTTGCTCTGTCTCTGTTTGTCAATACTAGATTCCTGGGAACCTATAGGAATTTTCTGAGAACTGCCAGGGATTGATTGGCTCCCAGGCTCAGAGGCCCCCAGGCTGAGGAAGATTTACAGTAGTTCACAACCTGTTCCTTCCTGAGCAGGGGGCTATTGTACTGCTGAACATGATTTACAGACGAGTCATAACAGTACAAAGGGGCTTCCTGGAATCATGTGAGGACATGGTCAAACAGTGATGTATGGAGAGAGCCAAAAATATCTAAATAGTGCAACAATATAGCAGTCTGGGGCTAATATACATTATATTCAATATTCTGCAGAAATACTACATCAGGATGTGTCGGTGGAACAGTATTTATTTATTTCGTCTTGCAGTTGACTCCTACATCACATCTCATGCGTGCATGAGTGCTCAAAACAGACCGCAAGTGGTTCTGTGATATAGGGCTTCAATTATGGGCATATCTAGCTAAATCTCAGCTCTTAGCCAGATGCATTTAAATCCCCTGCATTCTAAATACATTTACATTTACATTTTTAGTCATTTAGCAGACGCTCTTATCCAGAGCGACTTACAGTTCGTGAGTGCATACATTTTACATTTTTTATACTGGAATTGAACCCACAACCCTGGCGTTGCAAATGCCATGCTCTACCAACTGAGCTAGATCCCTGCCGGCCATTCCCTCCCCTACCCTGGACGACGCTGGGCCAATTGTGCGCCGCCCCATGGGTCTCCCAAATACAGTAGTAAGTACTGTAAATATAATGCACATAAACATGTACAACATTAGTTAGTGTGTATCTTTTTACAGTAACTTGTGGACTACTGCATTATCTAACAACATGACTCTCTCTTTTCTCTGGTCAGTAGAATAATGGGGGTTGTAAGTTGTAGTAGTATAAAGTACTGGTAGCCTGGAGGTTGTTTGGGTATTACCCTGCAAACACTCAGGAAACATGTGCAGCCTAGATTGAGGGTAATTGGTAGAGTGCTGCATCATGCAGCCACACACTAAGATGCACCAGATGAGCACGTCGTCCAGACTGTTTGAACTGCAGTGGTGGCTCACTTTGGGATAACCGTATAGATGTCTTGTAAAGGAACATTCAGAGTTCCGAGTTCTGAAAAGCAATATCCATAGCCTGGCTATCTGAGTGTTTCTGAATTCAACAATGATACGTTGGCTGAAGCAGAGAGGGACTGGCACCCAGGCTATCAAAAACGTAGAAGTGAGTCTCCAGGCTGAGCAGCCCATCAAAACACCTCTCCCCCAACAACTGGATCTGGTTGTTATGGAGATGCCTACGAAGAGATGTGAGGAAAGATGTCCAAAAAGTGCAAAGACCCAACAAAGTCTCGCAGGGTTCTATGCAGTGGTAGAAAGGAAGTGGGTATGCATTTGTGCATGTAGTAGGAGCAAAAGAGAGAGAGACGTTAGAAAACAATGAAAATGTAAAGACCGAGAGAGTGAGGCTGGCCCTTAAACAAAAAACAGAATCGTATAACAACTGGTCAATCCAACAGTGCTACTCACAGGACCACCAGGCTGGTGAGGTTGGTGAAGGCCTGGTTTGGGATGTGGGTGATACTGTTAAGGGCCAGCATCACTGCCTGCAGGGTGGGCAGGCTGGCCAGGGCATGGACGGGCACCTCTGTGAGGGCATTATCATCCAGCCAAAGGTGGCGCAAGGATGCCAGGCCCCTAAAGGAACCCACAGGCACACGGGTAATGTGGTTGGCATCCAAACGCCTGGCAGAGGGAGAGAGATGCAGAGAGTGTCCCATACAGTCAGAAATTCCTTAAATACATTTAGGAAAATACAGTACTCAATTACATTCAAAGGGCATTTTTAAGAATTCTCATCTGTTCATTTAGATTCATTTCACAAACAAATGAATGCAATATATGGGGGATTGGAAATGATGCAGACAGTTACATTGATAGAAGCCTGAATCTATCTGCAATATTAAAGCTGATCTACCCCCTAAAGAAATACAAATACAAAAAATCTTCTACCACTAATAAATGGTTTGACATGGAGCTGGTATGTCAAGTAAATGAATTTAAACATTTATATTGCAAGGTAGAATACACATTTGCTTGGAAAACACAAAATAAATGTAGACCTTGTGCTTCAATTCATTTAGAATATTCAACAGTATCTCCACACCGGTATTTTTATTCCATGGAGACATCCTCGATCAGGGAGGTCTGTCCATTATTTGGGTGCATGGTAGTAATTTCTGGTGTTGACATTGGCTGCAGGGACATACTGTAGCTGTCTGACAATGTTCCTGGCACCATCACAAGCAGGCAGTTCGCATGTGGCTGTCCCCTGTCTGTCTGTCTGTCTGTCTAACATGTGAACTTCAGATTATTACGTCTAAACAACATGAATGACTGTTTACTCAAGCCAGAGCATTTTAGCAAACAAGTGCCTGATTGAGATGTGGAGGACAGTGGATCAGGTAAACATGTTTAGGGATGCCTCAGGGCTCCATGTAATGACTCCATGTAATTTAAAAACAATGTCTGATTTTTGGTTACGTTGTCATCTCAATGTGTTATTACTGCGCTTTCAATCATTTAAAAGTACATGAAAGTTAAAATGGGAATACAATGTCAGATATTTATACAACAATGTAATGAGAGCACAACCAAACAACCTGGATTGCAGTTGAGATTACATTACAGTTACAGTGAGATCTTCAGTAAGGCCATTCTACTGCCAATGTTTGTCTATTGAGATTGCATGGCGGTGTGCTCGATTTCATACACCTGTCAGCAACAGGTGTGACTGAAATAGCCGAATCCACTAATTTGAAGGGGTGTCCACATACTTTTGTATGTGTAGTATATTTAATGTATGGCTCATCAGGCTCAGGTAGCATCAGGCTGGAATTTTTGATCAAAGCTCTAATCAAATCCAGACATACTTACCTGCCTACAGTGCATTTGGAAAGTATTCAGACCCCTTGAATTCTTCCACATTTTGTTACGTTACAGCCTTATTCTAAAATGGATGAAATATATATTTTTTCTCATCAATCTACACACAAGACCCCATAATGACAAAGCAAAAACAGGTTTATAGAAATGTTTGCAAATGTATATTAAAAAACTGATATCACATTTACATAAGTATTCAGACCCTTTACTCAGTACTTTGTTGAAGCACCTTTGACAGCGATTACAGCCTCAAGTCTTCTTGGGTATGACGCTACAAGCTTGGCACACCTGTATTTGGGGAGTTTCTCCCATTCTTCTCTGCAGATCCTCTCAAGCTCTGTCAGGTTGGATGGGAAGCGTCGCTGCACAGCTATTTTCAGGAGTCTCCAGAGATGTTTGATCGGGTTCAAGTCCAGGCTCTGTCTGGGCCACTCAAGGACATTCAGAGACTTGTCCCGAAGCCACTCCTGCATTGTCTTGGCTGTGTGCTTAGGGTCGTTGTCCTGTTGGAAGGTGAACCTTCGCCCCAGTCTGAGGTCCTGAGCACTCTGGAGCAGGTTTTCATCAAGGATCTCTCTGCTCCGTTCATCTTTACCTCAATCCTGACTAGTCTCCCAGTACCTGCCACTGAAAAACATCCCCACAGCATGATGCTGCCACCACCATGCTTCACCGTAGGGATGGTGCCAGGTTTCCTCCAGACGTGACATTTGGCATTCAGGCCAAAGAGTTCAATCTTGGTTTCATCACACCAAAGAATCTTGTTTCTCATGGTCTGAGAGTCTTTCTTTAGGTGCCTTTTGGCAAACTCCAGCTTCTGTCTGGCCACTCTACCATTAAGGCATGATTGGTGGAGTGCTGCAGAGATGGTTGTCCTTATGGAAGGTTCTCCCATCTCCACAGAGGAACTCTGGAGCTCTTTCAGCGTGACCATTGGATTCTTTGTCACCTCCCTGACCTAGGACCTTCAATGCTGCAGACATTTTTTGGTACCCTTCCCCAGATCTGTGCCTCGACACAATCCTGTCTCGGAGCTCTACGAACAATTCCTTCAACCTCATTGCTTGGTTTTTGCTCTGACATGCACTGTCAACTGTGGGACCTTATATACCCAGGTGTTAGCCTTTCCAAATCATGTCCAATCAATTGAATTTACCACAGGTGGACTCCAATGAAGTTGTAGAAACATCTCAAGGATGATCAATGGAAACAGGATGCACCTGAGCTCAATTTTAGAATAAGGCTGTAACGTAACAAAATGTGGGAAAAGGGAAGGGGTCTGAATACTTTCCGAATGCACTGTATTTATTTGCTTTATACGCTTTTGAATGACACTTCCGGTTTTGGCGGGAAATACGGGGTTACCCGGGAGAAAAGTGATTTATTCTCCTCGGGATGGAACATTTGTAAAATACTCAACCCTAGTATGAAGGGTGTGACGAGGTATCAGATGTACTCACAGACTGTAGGTTCTGAAGGGCATCACCAGGAACTTGCCATAGATGATTGTTTTGGAGCATTCTATTCAGAGAGACAGAAGGGACAAATTCACAAAGATGCAGGTTTTCAGAAATGGATCATGTATCAGTTAGTAATGTATTACTTACAGTACTTTGAGATTGAAGAGGCCAGAGAAAGCCCCTTCAGGGATGTCGGTCAGGCAGTTTCTTGCTAGCCTGCTGCAGGGAAGAACATACACACTTAATATCATGTCTAGTTTTACCCATGCGAAATGACCGTTCAATATGAATCTCTCAACGTCCACTAATTCAATCCCAGTCAGTCCATTTCATTAGTACAGCAGGCATCATAAACTGAAACCTGAGCCTGTTGATACTGACACACAAAAGGCTACACTGGCTGTTTCATAGAGGGGAAAGTAAAGAGAAAGGAGTCTAATTGTAACTTATTTAGTGCTTCTGGCTCCTGGCCCATTCTGTTACTTCATCTATTGAGCCACATTGATCTTTCTGTGTTGTGTTTGTCTCTCCTGGCTTGGAGCAGAGTTTTCTTTACCCCGTATTTACTGGCTGGCTAATAGTACATGTAGACTAGAGGGGGTTTTGAACAGTCAGCACTGATCAGACGCTATTCCTGGGGTTTTTACTTGGGGCTTCATTGCAGACTGTTTGGGGCCCTTAGTCAAACAGATTGGTAACCACCAGAGTTGGGGTGAATTCAGTATCAAAACTAATGTAAGAGCAATAGCAGGTATAATCAGTCCCATTGTTTGAAGAAGGGTGCCGTACTAAACTAGTGCTCACAGCTCTTGAAGGACGTATAGGTTGGAGAAGGCCCCGTTGGGCAGTAGGGTGAGGTTGTTAATGCTCAGATCTCTGTTGGGAGGAGAAAACAGAACAGAGGCAGTGTGTTACAGTGGCAGTGTGTTACAGTAGCAGTGTGTTAGTATGACGTGTGTCAGCTCCACGCCACAACTGGGCAGGGCCGGATTACCAAACATTTGATTGGATATGATATGAACATGTCGGTTGGGGCCCCACCCCCAGATTGCATATGAGCATGTCATAAGCCATGGCAAAATGTGTAGAATTGCAGGAAATTAGCTATAAAACGGAACAGTTTTATCTCTGCACCATCGCAAAATGTGTAGAATTGCAGGAAGTTAGAAGTTTTCCACAAAATAATAATAATAATAATAATATTATTTCCGTGTGGGGGGGCACCCTGGAGGTAGATGCCCCTGGGCCCCAGATGTAGTAGTCCGGCCATGCAACTGGGCTCTCCAGCTGTCCATTCCACACATTGTAAAAGTCATAATACTTCCTGATTTGATACAGTAGGGCTGAAGGGAACATTAGGCGAACATTGGGATACCCCACCATGTGTTCACATCCCTCTCAAAACCAAACACCATTTATGAAATGTGTACTTGATATATATTTTTATCCATAGGTTTTGGGTCCCTTCGGCTGTCAAGCCTTGCAGCATTGTGACCTTGCAAGCCCAGATGTGATCCCTGACCTGACCTCTGAAGACAATGTGCACAGTGTCCTTTCATGTGAATGTCAATATGTGGTAAGAATTTGTCTTGTCAAATGGTCAGTCAGTCATCAGCTATCAGATGGTACAAGGTCAGATCATTGTGGCCTATATTTGGCATATTTGAGGAACAAGCACTAGAAACTTCACTTAGCTCTAGGCACTTCACGTAGGAAGAAAGTCGATACTGCAAAGGGGTGTTCAAGTTAGCAATCCAGCAAGAACCAAATGTTCTCAGTTCGATTCAATGTATTATAATGTGTTGTAGTAAAACACCAGTGGGCTTTGGGAGTTACTGTACAGCGGGCCTATACTATCTACAGATTTGTACATGGGGACGAGGGCTGACAGTATCTGTGTAAAAATGTAAGGAGTGATTTGTCCCCCTGTTCTCGATAAAGGATGGGCGATGGTGAAAGGAGTGATGAATTAGTCAGTCACCAATTGTGCAAGTTCTCCCACTTAAAAAGATGAGAGAGGCCTGTAATTTTCATCATAGGTACACGTCAACTATGACAGACAAAATGAGGGAAAAAAATCCAGAAAATCACATTGTAGGATTTTTAATGAATTTATTTGCAAATTACGGTGAAAAATAAGTATTTGGTCACCTACAAACAATCAGGATTTCTGGCTCTCACAGACCTGTAACTTCTTCTTTAAGAGGCTCCTCTGTCCTCCACTCGTTACCTGTATTAATCGCACCTGTTTGAACTTGTTATCAGTATAAAAGACACCTGTCCACAACCTCAAACAGTCAAACTCCAAACTCCACTATGGCCAAGACCAAAGAGCTGTCAAAGGACACCAGAAACAAAATTGTAGACCTGCACCAGGCTGGGAAGACTGAATCTGCAATAGGTAAGCAGCTTGGTTTGAAGAAATCAACTGTGGGAGCAATTATTAGGAAATGGAAGACATACAAGACCACTGATAATCTCCCTCGATCTGGGGCTCCACGCAAGATCTCACCCCGCGGGGTCAAAATTATCACAAGAATAGTGAGCAAAAATCCCAGAACCACACGGGGGGACCTAGTGAATGACCTGCAGAGAGCTGGGACCAAAGTAACAAAGCCTACCATCAGTAACACACTACGCCGCCAGGGACTCAAATCCTGCAGTGCGAGACGTGTCCCCCTGCTTAAGCCAGTACATGTCCAGGCCCGTCTGAAGTTTGCTAGAGTGCATTTGGATGATCCAGAAGAGGATTGGGAAAATGTCATATGGTCAGATGAAACCAAAATAGAACTTTTTGGTAAAAACTCAACTCGTCGTGTTTGGAGGACAAAGAATGCTGAGTTGCATCCAAAGAACACCATACCTACTGTGAAGCATGGGGGTGGAAACATCATGCTTTGGGGCTGTTTTTCTGCAAAGGGACCAGGACGACTGATCCGTGTAAAGGAAAGAATGAATGGGGCCATGTATCATGAGATTTTGAGTGAAAACCTCCTTCCATCAGCAAGGGCATTGAAGATGAAACGTGGCTGGGTCTTTCAGCATGACAATGATCCCAAACACACCGCCCGGGCAACGAGGAGTGGCTTCGTAAGAAGCATTTCAAGGTCCTGGAGTGGCCTAGCCAGTCTCCAGATCTCAACCCCATAGAAAGTCTTTGGAGGGAGTTGAAAGTCTGTGTTGCCCAGTGACAGCCCCAAAACATCACTGCTCTAGAGGAGATCTGCATGGAGGAATGGGCCAAAATACCAGCAACAGTGTGTGAAAACCTTGTGAAGACTTACAGAAAACATTTGACCTGTGTCATTGCCAACAAAGGGTATATAACAAAGTATTGAGAAACTTTTGTTATTGACCAAATACTTATTTTCCACCATAATTTGCAAATAAATTCATTAAAAATCCTACAATGTGATTTTCTGGAATTTTTATTTCTCATTATGTCTGTCATAGTTGACGTGTACCTATGATGAAAATTACAGGCCTCTCTCATCTTTTTAAGTGGGAGAACTTGCACAATTGGTGGCTGACTAAATACTTTTTTTCTCCACTGTATATACAAAAGTATGTGGACACCCCTTCAAATTAGTGGATTCGGCTATTTCAGCCACACCCGTTGCTGACAGTAGTATAAAATCAAGCACACCGCCATGCAATCTCCATAGACAAACATTGGCAGTAGAATGGCCTTACTGAAGAGCTCAGTGACTTTCAAAGTGGCACCGTCATAGGATGCCACCTTTCCAACAAGTCAGTTTGTCAAATTTCTGCACGCTAGAGCTGCCCCGGTCAACTGTAAGTGCTGTTATTGTGAAGTGGAAACATCTAGGAGCAACAATGACTCAGCCGCGAAGTGGTAGGCCACACAAGCTCACAGAACGGGATCGCTGAAGTGCGTAATACGTAAAAATCGTCTTTCCTCGGTTGCAACACTCACTACCGAGTTCCAAACTGCCTCTGGAAGCAACGTCAGCACAAGAACTGTTCGTTAGGAGCTTCATGAAATGGGTTTCCATGTCCGAGCAGCCACAAACAAGCCTAAGATCACCATGCGCAATGCCAAGTGCAGGCTGGAGTGGCGTAAAGCTCCCCGCCATTGGACTCTAGAGCAGTAGAAACGCGTTCTCTGGAGTGATGAATCACGCTTCACCATCTGGCAGTCCGACGGCCGAATCTGGGTTTGGCGGATGCCAGGAGAACGCTACCTGCCTGAATGCATAGTGCCAACTGTAAAGTTTGGTGGAGGAGGAATAATGGTCTGGGGCATCAGTGCCCAACCTCACTAATGCTCTTGTGGCTGAATGGAAGCATGTCCTCGTAGCAATGTTCCAACATCTAGTGGAAAGCCTTCTCAGAAGAGTGGAGGCTGTTATAGCAGCAAAGGGGGGACCAACTCCATATTAATGCCCATGATTTTGGAATGAGACGTTCGACGAGCAGGTGTCCACATACTTATGGTCATGTAGTGTATATATCAATGAACTGGCGAGGGCACTAGAACAATCTGCAGCACCCGGCCTCACCCTATTGGACTCAGAAATCAAATGTCTATTGTTTGCAGATCTGGTATTTCTGTCCCCAACCAAGGAGGGCCTACAGCAGCACCTAGATCTTCTGCATATATTCTGTCAGACTTGGGCCCTGACAGGGAATCTTAGTAAGACAAAAATAATGGTGTTCCAAGAAAGGTCCAGTAGCCAAGAAAACAAATTGAAATTCTATCTAGACACTGTTGCCCTAGAGCACACAAAGAATTATACCTACCTCGGCCTAAACATCAACACCACAGGTAATTTCCACAAGGCTGTGAAAGATCTAAGAGACAAGGCAAGAACAGCCTTCTAAAACTTAACATGACAACTAGGATTTGGCTAAAAATACTTGAATCAGTTATCGAACCCATTGCCCTCTATGGTTGTGAGGTCTGGGGTCCACTCACCAACCAAGAATTCACAACATGGGACAAACACCCAATTGAGACGCTGCATGCAGAATTCAGCAACAATTGGGAGAAAAAAAAACGCAAAACCCCAAACAATGCATGCAGAGCAGAATTAGGACTATACCTGCTAGTTATCAATATCCCGAAAATACCTGTTAAATTCTAAAACCACCTAAAAGGATGCAATGCCCACACATTCCACCACAAAGCCCTCACCTACAGAAAGATGAACCTAGAGAGGTGTCCCCTCAGCCAGCTGGTTCTGGGGCTCTGTTCATAAGCACAAACAGAGCCACAGGACAGAAACACATTTAGACCCAACCAAATGATGATAAAGCAAAACGATAACTATTTGACACACTGGAAAGAATCAAGCCTAAAAAAGAGCATATTGGAATGCTATTTGGCCCTAAACAGAGAGTACACATTGGCAGAATACCTGACCACTGTGACTGACCCCAAATTAAGAAAATCCTTGACTATGTACAGACTCTGAGCATAGCCTTGCTATTGAGAAAGGTTCCATGGGCAGACCTGGCTCTGCCCAGAAAATGAGGTGGAAACAGCTATACTTCCTAACTTCCTGCCAAATGTATGACCACATTATAGAGACATATTTCCCACAGATCCACAAAGAATTTGAAAACAAACCAAACATTGATAAACTTCCATATCTGTTAGGCAAAATACCGCAGTGTGCAATCACAGTAGCAAGATTTGTGGGCCTTTGCCATGAGAAAAAGGCAACCGGTGTAGCACAAACAACATTGTAAATACAACTTATATTTATCTGTTTATTTATTTTCCCTTTCATACTTCAACTATGTGCACATTATTACGACACTGTACATAGCCAATAATAGAACATTTGAAATATATATATTCTTTAAAAACTTTTGTGAGTAATGTTTACTGATTATTTATTTTGTTTATTCCATTTGCTTTGGCAATTTAAACATACAGTTGAAGTCGGAAGTTTACATACACCTTAGCCAAATTCATTTAAACTCAGTTTTTCACAATTCCTGACATTTAATCCTAGTAAAAATCCCTGTCTTAGGTCAGTTAGGATCACCACTTTATTTTAAGAATGTGAAATGTCAGAATAATAGTAGAGAGAATGATTTATTTCAGCTTTTATTTCTTTCATCACATTCCCAGTGGGTCATAAGTTTACATAGACTCAATTAGTATTTGGTAGCATTGCCTTTAAATTGTTTAACTTGGGTCAAACGTTTCGGGTAGCCTTCCACAAGCTTCCCACAATAAGTTGGGTGAATTTTGGCCCATTCCTCCTGACAGAGCTGGTGTAACTGATTCAGGTTTGTAGGCCTCCTTGCTCGCACACACTTTTTCAGTTCTGCCCACAAATGTTCTATAGGATTGAGGTCAGGGCTTTGTGATGGCCACTCCAACACCTTGACTTTGTTGTCCTTAAGCCATTTTGCCACAACTTTGGAAGTATGCTTGGGGTCATTGTCCATTTGGAAGACCCATTTGCGATCAAGCTTTAACTTCCTGACTGATGTCTTGGGATGTTGCTTCAATATATCCACATAATTTTCCTTCCTCAGTCCCTCCTGCAGCAAAGCACCCCCACAGCATGATGCTGCCACCCCCGTGCTTCACGGTTGGGATGGTGTTCTTCGGCCTGCAAGCAACCCCATTTTTCCTCCAAACATAACAATGGTCATTATGGCCAAACATTTCTATTTTTGTTTCATCAGACCAGAGGACATTTCTCCAAAAACTACGATCTTTGTCCCCATGTGCAGTTGCAAACCGTAGTCTGGCTTTTTTATGTCGGTTTTGGCGCAGTGGCTTCTTCCTTGCTGAGCGGTCTGTCAGGTTATCTCGGTATAGGACTTGTTTTACTGTGGATATAGATACTTTTGTACCTGTTTCCTCCAGTATCTTCACAAGGACCTTTGCTGTTGTTCTGGGATTGATTTGCACTTTTCGCACCAAAGTACGTTCATCTCTAGGAGACAGAACGCGGCTCCTTCCTGAGCGGTATGACGGCTGCGTGGTCCCATGGTGTTTATACTTGCGTACTATTGTTTGTACAGATGAACGTGGTACCTTCAGGCGTTTGGAAATTGCTCCCAAGGATGAACCAGACTTGTGGAGGTCTACAAAAAATTTTCTGAGGTCTTGGCTGATTTCTTTTCATTTTCCCATGATGTCAAGCAAAGAGGCACTGAGTTTGAAGGTAGGCCTTGAAATACATCCACAGGCACATCTCCAATTGACTCAAATGATGTCAATTAGCCTATCAGAAGCTTCTAAAGCCATGACATCATTTTCTGGAATGTTCCAAGCTGTTTAAAGGCACAGTCAACTTAGTGTATGTAAACTTCTGACCCACTGGAATTGTGATACAGTGAATTATAAGTGAAATAATCTGTCTGTAAACAATTGTTGGAAAAATTACTTGTGTCATGCACAAAGTAGATGTCCTAACCGACTTGCCAAAACTATAGTTTGTTAACAAGACATTTGTGGAGTGGTTGAAAAACAAGTTTTAATGACTCCAACCTAAGTGTATGTAAACTTCCGACTTCAACTGTATGTTTCCCATGCCAATTAAACCCATTGAATTGAATTGAGAGAGTGGGGCATATAGGCTAATGGGGGTAAACTGAAGAAATAAGGTTGAGGATAAGGAAAACAAAATTGTAAATGTACTGTATAAAGTTTGTTTTAGCTTTGTTATTCGGTGTTTTATCCCTTGCTGAAAAGACAGGTGCAAACTTGTATGGAGAACTTCCATAATACAGTAAATTTACACTCGCAACAGTTCCAGCACCCAAACAAGTTATATGATGAATATAATTGAAACTTACAGGTAGGCAGTAAATACGCTCAGATTTAAGGGCAACTCCGCAAGACCGAGATCCACACAGTCCACGTGCAGAAGCATGCCACCGTCTTCACAAATACAAAGGGGACGGGCAGTCGGCGTCGTAAAGAACCGCGGTCCGTTCTCTGCCCGCGGAGTCGACCACTCCAAGCTGAAAGGAAAGCATAATTACAAGAAAACACATAATATCCATAACCAGAAATGTTCTTCAGAGAACACTTTGCAGTTGTAAAACTAGTTTTGGACATTCATACCAATGCGCGTCATGACCAAGTTCATTCAATAGACAGATGTGGGCAACAAGCAGAGTAGGGAGGACGAGCGAACCTTCTCTTGTTGTTAGCAAAATACCACTATGTGTCAGTGTGGGCTACTGTGTCATGTAGATTGCTGCCATCTTGTGGTGCATTAAAATCCTGCACTCTTATTGCAGGCCTTGTTTCTCGAAGAAGTTGGTGGTGAGTGACAGCTCTAATACTGATAGAGGCAGAGCTACTTGGAGGTGAGATTGCATCGTCTTCAGCACCTAGGATAGTTCCTACCAAGGTCCCGTATATCAACGGGGCAAGTAGTGCACTAGCAAAGCAACACCCTAAAACGAGTGTCTCCTCAATGCACCATGCTCCCATGGCAAGATATATCATTCATTCCAATTGTTGATGCAGTTTCATCCTTGACCTCACACTATAAAAGGTTAAGTGTCAGGTAAATGTTTGACAAGAAGCTTTATGTGTGAAGCTCCCTCCAAGCAAGCTCATGAAACAGTGCTAAGTCAAATCTAAACCTAAGAGCATGGGAAGTAGAAATTAGACTGAAAGTGGAAAGAGGAAGACACTTTTTCTTTGGTCAGCCATGCTGTCCAAGGCAAGGGATCATGTTTAGTTTTCTGGAACATAAGTGAGGACAGAGCCACAGCCTGTTGATGGCTTCAGAAGCTAGTCTTCATCTGTTTCATGGTCAAGTGATGTTACAGCAGCTAATGCCACCCACCACACTTAAACCTCACAGTGGCTCTGGATATCCTCTCAAATTGCTATGAAAGACAACTCACTGACACATATACTGTACATTGTGAAAATGGGACACCTTGTGGTAATTTCTGTCACTGCTGTTGTATTCCATTACAGCTGTCAATGGGGTGGTATTGTGTAATGAAAGTGTGGAGGAAAGATTGTTGCCCATTTACTGTAAAGGAAGTTTCATCATTCAGTACACTCATGAAATGGCAATTCAATTCCTTCCCTACCTCAGAGGGTGACGAGTTTCCTGAATAGTTGTGACCTTAGTGTCAGGATGGACGAGGGATGTCCATAAATGGTTGTATGTCCTTGTAACTGTGTGTGCAGTCAGGGATGACTTTTGAGCATCAACCACTAAACCTGGGCAGGCCATTTTCCTGTAGGGCCCTAGCCTGGTGTAAAACCTTATAACAGGTGTGACGTCACGAGAGGCTACACAGCTTTCAGCGGGATTGCTCAAGTAGTGCAAGGAGACAAGGTTCAAACAAAACAAGGATTTTATTATAGGTCTTGGGAAATTAACGAAAATATAACAAAATTCTGTTCTCTTGTGGCTCTTTAAGGGTTAACAGTTCAGGGATGTCTCTTCCACATCCAAAATCATAATTCTCACTCGCTCAGATAACTTTTCCCCAGCCTTACTGTAGTCCACGTTGCAGCTAGTGGCCAACCCAGCAAAAAGTCCTTCCAAATGTCTCTCACGTATTTCCACAGGTGCATATATCCAAAGGTGAGTATTTCCCAAAGGTAAGTATCTCCAAATCCTTATATTCCTCATGGAAGTGGACGTGCAGCACTCTTGTCCTCCAGAGAGCCCAGGTTGGAGACTGTGTCTCTTCCCTTCCCAAACCTTCAGCTCATCAGCTCCTCATTTGTTTCAGCTGCGTGGGAAGATTGGCCATAGAGGGGTGGAGTTCCCGACCATACCAGCAGATGGAGCCATAGCTGTCTGGGTTTGCAGCCACCTCAGGGGGATGTAACGTCCCTCCAGGACACAGCCTCTCGTGACATCACACATCCCCCTCCTCGGGACCGACGTCCTCGTCGGGGTAAAGGCAGCGAAGAAGGCATCACGCCGGGAGAGGGCGTCCGCATTGCCGTGGTGCTTGCCAGACTGCTCTCTCTTCAACTCCTCCAACTCTAGGACCAGGGACTCAGCCTCCTGTTGTCTCTCCTTGAGTTTCTTACTGAACGCATCAGCCTTGGTTTTAGCAGAGTTTAGCTTCTGTTGAGCAGCTTTCAGTTCCTTCTCTCTCTCTGCCTCCGCATTCTTCATCTTGTTCTCCAACACCTTGTACTTCTCCTCTGCCTTCTTCTGGACCTCCTTACTACTGCGCAGGGTCTCCTCACACTCCTCGATGGTCCTGCACAGCCTCTCCAGCTCCTCCTGTTGCCGGGATAAGTCCTGACGTGGCTGGGTTCGAGACCTTGGGGTCCTTTGGACGGGTTCTTCCCATTTGTGGTGGGGCCGCACTCCTGGGGTCTTTTCGGGAAGCATTCAGCATCTCCGCTGTGGCCTGGTACTTTTCCACAGCTTCCACGGTCAGATCAGCCGTGGTCAAGGCCTGTTGACTGATGAACCGTTTTGCCTCATAAGGCAGTAGGTAACGATCCACCACAACGGCCTCCACCACCGCCGCTGCTGTATTCCTCTGCGGATCCAGCCATTTCCTTGCGATTCGGACAAGTTCATGCATCTGCGCCCGAGGAGGTTGGTCTGGTTGGAAGGTCCAGCTGTGAAAGCGCTGGGCCATACCAAACTTTGTGAGTCCATATCTGCTGAGGATCTCAGACTTCAGGGCATCATAGTCAGTAACCTGGTCAGGGCCCAGGTCCCGGACAGCATTCAGCGATTCCCCGGTTAGAAAGGGGGCTAACAGACCAACCCACTGTTGCTTGGGCCAGGCTTCCCTAGTGGCCGTGGCCTCAAATGCATGCAGGTATGCCTCAATGTCATCGGTAGCTCCCATCTTAGATATAAAGTCACTTGCCTTTATTGGGCGGGTATTTTGGACAACCCTCTGTCTCTGCAACTGCAATTCCTCTGCCTTCAGAAGGTTGGCTTTCTTTTGCTCCTCCAAGAGAGCCACGTTTGCTTGCATCTGGGCTTGCTGGCCAGCAACAAGGGCTTTCAATATGTCCTCCATTTCAGTCGGCGGGGAGCCTACGGCCAACTTGGAAAACTGGGTGATCAAACCTTCGGTATCCTCCTCTGACATGCACTATTAACGCTTGAGCGTGCCTGTATTCTCCACCATCTGTGACGTCACGAGAGGCTACACAGCTTTCAGCGGGATTGCTCAAGTAGTGCAAGGAGACAAGGTTCAAACAAAACAAGGATTTTATTATAGGTCTTGGGAAATTAACGAAAATATAACAAAATTCTGTTCTCTTGTGGCTCTTTAAGGGTTAACAGTTCAGGGATGTCTCTTCCACATCCAAAATCATAATTCTCACTCGCTCAGATAACTTTTCCCCAGCCTTACTGTAGTCCACGTTGCAGCTAGTGGCCAACCCAGCAAAAAGTCCTTCCAAATGTCTCTCACGTATTTCCACAGGTGCATATATCCAAAGGTGAGTATTTCCCAAAGGTAAGTATCTCCAAATCCTTATATTCCTCATGGAAGTGGACGTGCAGCACTCTTGTCCTCCAGAGAGCCCAGGTTGGAGACTGTGTCTCTTCCCTTCCCAAACCTTCAGCTCATCAGCTCCTCATTTGTTTCAGCTGCGTGGGAAGATTGGCCATAGAGGGGTGGAGTTCCCGACCATACCAGCAGATGGAGCCATAGCTGTCTGGGTTTGCAGCCACCTCAGGGGGATGTAACGTCCCTCCAGGACACAGCCTCTCGTGACATCACACAGGTTATAACATTAGAGATGTTATCAATCTGAGAGTAGAGTAGAGAGAATGTTTACTGAGTTACAATATACATATTTTCTTCCTGAATATTGTTGCATGCAATAACATTTCTTTATTTTGATAACTTACCAGTCTTTTCAATAAACTGTCTGTGGTTCACCTCTCTGTCTTTGCATGCTAACAGCCCCTTAAGCCGAACCTCAAACTTTGACTTTTGACCCTTATAGCCAAAATGAGAGACCAGGCCCTACTGATATGATGGACCCATCAATTATTTATACTGTATTCCTTCCCCTCCTCCCCCTCTTTTCCTTCATCTGCACAAGGTCAAGAAGTGGAAGCCACTTGGCCTGTTGAGATGGACCCAGGGATGCCCTGCAGACTAACAAAGATGTTATCAGGACCCCTAGACATGCTAGGGCAACTCTGCCTGATTATAAAAGGCTGGAGGAGAAAGGTTGTGACAGGAGTTTGTGTCAGCTTGTTTCCTGACCAAGATACCAGGATGTAAGATGTGCTCTGACTCAGTCAGCACTCTAGATGGTCAGAGGAGCGAGGTCACCTCCTCTTTCCTAGTCCCCTCGCTCCTCCTTCTACCACCAGAGAATACCTGGAAAGTAATCAAGTTGTATTCCCAGATCTCTCTGAGGTGTACACTGCTGTACACCTCAACGGCTCCTCAGCATTGACAACATGTCAAGTACTTCACAATGTACACAATATCATTAGAACTAAGGCACAATTTGTTTGGCTCATCCGTCACTCTCCAGCCCTCCTCAGGGGTCGCATGTCAGGGTGTGGGCGTGTGCTCAATGTCGCCAGGCTCTGATTGAACCAGGAAATGGCCAATTTGCTGAGGAACAGGAGACTTCCTGAGCTGCTAGCGTTAGCAGCCAAACCCTCCCTGGACCGGACTGAAAGACATGTAGGAAATGCTTTATGACAAAAGCAAGGGTGTTTGTGAGTGTGTGTGTGTGTGTGTGTGTGTGTGTGTGTGTGTGTGTGTGTGTGTGTGTGTGTAAGGGAGTAGAAGTCAAGGTTAACATGATGAGTTGTCTTTTCCACAAGTTCAGGAGGACTCTTTGAAATAACATGAAGTGATAAGCGAAGGTTTGTCCAACCACAGGGCCCTGTTTGGCCTGATAATTTATGTAATCAGACGGCTGCAGACAGTTTTCTTATTGGACTGCCATAACATTGTTTGTGGATGGTGGTTCCAGTGTTTCCCATCCCAGTCCTTAGGGACATCCAATTTGTGTACATAATCACCAGGTATCACTGGGTGAATAGAACAAATGATACTAGCACACCTGGTGATACCTTGTTTAACTAGTCCACTGAGCATCAAACTGCTTCCCTCACTAGCCTAGTGCTGGTACCTAACACGTGCAACACATGGGGCGTGAGGACCAAGTTGGGAAACTGTAGACACAACTTGAACAGTGTAGTCTGGGTTCTCTGTCTGTGTGGGTCTTTTTTCTCTGTGCTTGGGGCTAGAGCTCAGGGGGTTCATGAGTCCAGAGTCCAGAGTCCAGAGCTCTGGGGTCTATGTAGACAGACCAGGGTTACACAGCATGTCTTCCTGTAGAGGGTGGAACTTCCTCTTCATCAATTAGCAGCAGGGTCGTTTTTAGTGGGGTTAAGTATACAAGCTCACTCTCTGCACGAAATAGTACTAAATCTTCCCATCCATCCATTTTGTGAGAGAGTGTGTAGTGAAGGGCCTGAGGTAAGATGAGTAGAAGTTCTACTCATGCTTCAACACTGAGCACTATAAAAGCCTAAGAACACCATGTTAATCCAACTGATTTTGTTTAAATTTTGCAGCATTCTGGGCACTGGAACGGCATGCTATTGTCCAGCCTTATCTCTAGACCTTGGCACTAGAGGGGCTGGAACAGACTGGCAAGGCTGGGTACAAAAGATAGAGGGAAAGGGGGTAGGAGAAAGAGAAAGTGAGAGGGAAGGAGAAGGGGGGCTAAAAGAAAAGGAGCGCAAGGGAGAGAGAGAGAGGAGGGGGTCACCCAGGGACCGCCCTGGCTCAGCATGGGAGTGCACCAACACCCTTCCACCCCTCCACCCTCTCCCTCCATTTATCTGGCCCCGTGGGACCAGGTCTGCCACAGTCTCTCTGACCTCAGCTCCCAGATGGAACACAATGGGTCAGCAGGGAGAAGACCCGGAGAGACCAGCATATACCTCACCCTAGCCACTGTATCAAGACACACTTCAAAAAGTAGGTATGTTGCTTTATCTTACTTTTGGAAATCATTAGAAAATGTATTTTACAAAGGAATTTAGTCTATAAGTCTGATTTTTTGGGGAGGACAGGTGCTTCTCCCTTTGCAGCATGTTGCACTGAATAAGTGGATCAGAGGATCTTACAGGTGCATCACCATCACCATCGTGAGTCAAGGTTTGCTATCATACAGCATTCTCTCTGTTTCTGTACTGTCATCCCTCTGTTGAAAATAGTACTACAGCTTAAATCACTGTCCATTAACAGTATGTTGCGGTCGACTAAACTAGTGTTCCCCAACCCTGGTCCTCGTACCCCCGACAGTACACATTTTTATTGTAACCCTGGACAAGCACACCTGATTAAACTTGTCAACTAATCATCAAGCCCTCAATGAGTTGAATGAGGTGTGTTTGTCCAGGGCTACATGAAAATGTATACTGTTGGGGGTACTGGAGGACCAGGGTTGGGGAACACTGGACTAAACTGAGCTGCATACCTGCCATGTGGTGTCAGTCTGGACACCGAGATGAGACAGGGATGAGCAAGAAACCCTAAGGGGACTTTAGGGACCAAACCAGGACATACCGGAATCGGGAGGAGAGGACACACATATACAGTGTATTCGGAAAGTATTCAGACCCCTTGACTTATTCCACATTCTGTTACGTTACAGCCTTATTCTACAATGAATTAAATCGTTTTTTCCCTCATCAATCTACACACAATACCCGATAATGACAAAGCAAAAACAGTTTATTTATTTATTATTGCAAATAAAAAACAGAAATACCTTATTTATGTAAGTATTCAGACTTGAAATTGAGCTCAGGTGCATCCTGTTTCCATTGATCATCCTTGAGATGTTTCTACAACATGATTGGAGTCCACCTGTGGTAAATTCAATTGATTGGACATGATTTGGAAAGGCACACACCTGTTTATATAAGGTCCCACAGTTGACAGTGCATGTCAGAGCAAAAACCAAGCCATGAGGTCGAAGGAATTGTCCATAGATCTCAGAGACAGGATTGTGTCGAGGCACAGATCTGGGGAAGGGTACCAAAACATTTCTTCACCATTGAAGGTCCCCAAGAACACAGTGGCCTCCATCATTCTTAAATGGAAGAAGTTTGGATCAACCAAGACTCTTCCGAGTGCTGGCCGCCCGGCCAAACTGAGCAATCGGGGAGAAGGGCCTTGGTCAGGAGGTGACCAAGAACCCAATGGTCACTCTGACAGAGCTCCAGAATTCCTCTGTGGAGATGGGAGAAAATTCCGGAAGGACAACCATCTCTGCAGCACTCCACCAATCAGGCCTTTATGGTAGAGTGGCCAGATGGAAGCCACTCCACAGTAAAAGGCACATGACAGCCTGCATGGAGTTTGCCAAAAGGCACATAAAGACTCTCAGACCATGAGAAACAAGATTCTCTGGTCTGATGAAACCAAGATTGAACTCTTTGGCCTGAATGCCAAATGTCACATCTGGAGGAAAGCTGGCACCATCCCTACTGTGAAGCATTCTGTGGGGATGTTTTTCTGCGGCAGGGACTGGGAGACTAGTCAGGATCGAGGGAAAGATGAATGGAGCAAAGTACAGAGAGATCCTTGATGAAAACCTGCTGCAGAGCGCTCAGGACCTCTAGACCAGAGGTTCGCCTTCCAACAGGACAATGACCCTAAGCATACAGCCAAGACAATGCAGGAGTGGCTTTGGGGTAAGTCTCTGAATGTCCTTGAGTGGCCCAGCCAGAGCTCGGACTTGAACACATTCTAACATCTCTGGAGAGACCTAAAAATAGCTGTGCAGCGATGCTCCCCATCCAACCTGACAGAGCTTGAGAGGATCTGCAGAGAAGAATGGGAGAAACTCCCCAAATACAGGTGTGCCAAGCTTGTAGCGTCATACCCAAGAAGACTCAAGGCTGTAATTGCTGCCAAAGGTGCTTCAACAAAGTACTGAGTAAAGGGTCTGAATACTATATGTAATGTAATATTTACATTTACAAGTTTTTCTTTTTTTATTTGCAAACATTTCTAAAAACCTGTTTTTGCTTTGTCATTATGGTGTATTGTGTGTAGATTTATGAGAAGAAGAAAAAAATCCATTTTAGAATAAGGCTGTAACGTAACAAAATGTGGAAAACGTCAAGGGGTCTGAATACTTTCCGAATGCACTGTAGCTGACAAAATCACAGACAGACAGACAGAAAATGTGTGAGTGAGATGGTAATGGTAAAGATTTTCATTATGACCGACCATAGTTCTCTGAAACAATAGAAGCTTTCTTTGTGTACAACAGCCAGAAGGTCTCTTTGAATGCTGTTTCTGTTGTGTTGTTGGTTTGTGAAGGTTGTTGTAGTGGAGTGACAGCCTTAGTTTCTTTCTTTTTTTTTTTATTGTGTGAAAGCAGATTATTTTATTTTGTAAAGCAGAAGACAGTTAGTCTGGCTAACACCTAACTCTTGAAGTCCTCCTGACTTCAGAGTCTGGAATGTCTCTTTGATGTTGTCGGCACAATGCGTTGATAATGAAGGGGGTTGTGCTTTTACCTGTTGGTTCTCCTCTGTGTCTTTCTCACTCAACCCACACACAGCCCATGAGTGCTGCCCCCTTCCATTACAATGGTTAGACTTTCAAATTCAAACAACGAGAGGTCTCAACCCTGAGGAAAAAAAACATTTGAGAGAACCAATCAAACCCGTCTCTCAATTTCTGAGTGAATATTGCATTAACAAACGGCCTCCTTTCCAGACCAGTGTGTCACAGCTCTCCCTGTGCTGTGGGTCACGTGGGTTGCGTCAGCCAGGCTAGAAGACAATATCAATGCAGTGCTGGGTGTCTGTGGGTTGTTGCTGTTCAGTTCAGATATTTAAGAGCATTATCAATGTTTCCCCTATATTCATTTACTGTAGCAGTGGCAACAAACTCTCACAGACGTAACTGTTCACTTATACGTTCTCTTCAAATTAGATACAAAAAACCCAACAATTGTGGGCTTTCTAACAACAGTTGTTGCTGTGTCAATGAGTGAAGGTCCAGGACAGGTTAGTCCTTTATGTGTCAATGACGTGAAGGTTGAAGGTACGGTAGGTTGAGGCTGATGGGAGGATGTGGAAGAAGGAAGGAGGAGATGTCCTGCTCAGAGAGAGAGCGAGAGAGAGCTCTCCCCCTCCTCATCCTTTTCCTCCTCCCCTTCGCACTCCCCTGACTAGCAGTGGCTCGTGGACCAAAAAGTAAATGTTATGCCCTGATTCACACCCCTTGACTTGTTCCTCATTTTATTGTGCTACAGATTGAATTTCAAATGGATTAAATTGAGTTTTTTTGTCACTGGCCTACACACAATACCCCATAATGTGAAAGTGGAATTATGTTTTTCAAAATGTTTATGTTTTTCAAAATGTTTGTCCAGGGCTACAACGAAAATGTATACTGTTGGGGGTACTCGAGGACCAGGGTTGGGAAACACTGGACTAAACTGAGCTGCATGCATACCTGCAAACAGACTAACTATTCACTTATTAGTTATCTTAAAATTAGATACAAAAAACTCAACAACTGTGGGCTTTCTAACAACAGTTGTTGCTGTGCCAATGAGTGAAGGTCCAGGACAGGTTAGTGCTTCATGTGTCAATGACATGTGAAGGTTGAAAGTACGGTGGGTGGAGGCTGACAGGAGGATGTGGATGAAGGGTGGAGGAAATGTCCTGCTCAGAGAGAGCGCTCCCCCTCATCCTTCTCCTCCTCCCCTCCACTCTCCCCTGACTAGCACAGGATGTCAGGGAGGGGGTAGAGTGTTCCGCAGGGGAAAGGGACGAGACGGGAGGTCAGGAGAGAGAGGGTTGATTTAGGACCCACTCCTACTGGAGATAAGAGCAGGAAAAAAGTGCTGAGCCTGAGCGAAGGCCCCAAAACTCTGCTGACCCAGGAGATTCTCTGGGGCTCTACAAACAAGTGTTGTAGCCCTTTTCTGAGTTTCTCTCTCTCTTTCACTCTCTCTCTACCACTAGCCAGTCCATTCCGTTCACTATTACCCATTCACAATCAATTATTTTGTGACATGCATGTAAACAAAATATGGAAGCATATGACTTACTAACTTACACCTTCCTATGGCCCTAAAATCATGGGCTCCATCTTCTTTATGCAGTTTGGTGTTGTGTTCTCACCCAATGTTGCAACTGCCTTGTATTTTGAGGCTCATATGCCAATGGTAATATGTGTTTGTTTGTGTTTGTGTGCAGGGCTGGCATGATTCATGTCTGTGAAGCCATGACTCACTGGGTACAAACTGATTGAATCAACGTTGTTTCAATGTAATTTGTCAGCATATTGTGATGTGGAATCTACATGGAAAATACATTGGCTTTTTTTAAAAAGTCATCAATGTAAACTGTTGTTTTGAGGGTGAAACTTCAACCACAGGATTATGTCATGGTAACCAATTTCCAACATCGACAAACCTTGTATAAAATATGTTGAATTTGCACCTTTGGAACAACGTCAGATTTTCAACGTTATATCCACTATCAGAAAAAAACAATAGGCTGGGCAGCACCTCCTACTGGAGAGTTGATCTATCTACAGCTATCCCTTTGGTCTCCCATCCAGGGTTTTAACCAAGCCCAGCCCTACTTATCTTTGATATTTGTCACTGACTACTACGAATGTGCTATCGTGAGAATAATCTCCACTTAATAACTAAATAGATTCACTGTTGCTATCGAAGTCATTCCAAAGGGTAGGTTTAACAGAGCAAATGAAATATAAGTCATATATCATCAATGATAATATTTAGGCCTATATAGCATTTGTCAAGTCATTAACCTCTTAAGGATCGGACCCTTTTTTTCAATTGTCGCCTAAAATGACATACCAAAATCTAACTGCCTGTAGCTCAGGACTTGAAGCAAAGATATGCATATACTTGGTATCATTTGAAAGAAAACACTTTGAAGTTTGTGGAAATGTGAAATTAATGTAGGAGAATGTAAGACATTAGATCGGGTAAAAGATAATACAAACAAAAAAACATGCGTTTTTCTATTTTTTTGTTTGTTGCATCATCTTTGAAATGCAAGAGAAAAGCCAGACAGGGATGTAGGAATGTAGGTGTAATTTAGATGTTGTCCACAAGATGGCAGCATTGTGTGTGCAAAGTTTCAGACTGATCCAATGAAGAATTACATCACTACACAATATTTTGTATCAAGTCTGCCAGGAGTTTCCCCAAATGTTCCGAATTGGTCAATTTATACATTTTCAAGTATATAACTATAGAGAACATACAAAAATGCTATGGTAATAAAACATTTGTTTTGCTGTAATAGCTACAGTAAATTGGACACTGCAGTTAGATTAACAAGAATTTAAGCTTTCTGCCCATATAAGACATGTCTATGTTCCGGAAAGTTGCCGTTGATTACAATGCCATTTTAGTCACATATCGCATATTGTGCAGCAACCGTCCCAGTATAGGGACACCGATCCCGTAGAGGTTAACTGCTATTGTTTCAATTCAACCCAGGATTGAACTAAAAATAGACAATACATACAGTTGAAGTCGAAGTTTACATACACTTAGGTTGGAGTCATTAAAACTTGTTTTTCAACCACTCCACAAATTTCTTGTTAACAAACTATACTTTTGGCAAGTCAGTTAGGACATCTACTTTGTGCATGACACAAGTAATTTTTCCAACAATTGTTTACAGACAGATTATTTCACTTATTATTCACAGTACCACAATTCCAGTGGGTCAGAAGTTTACATACATTAAGTTGACTGTGCCTTTAAACAGCTTGGAAAATTCCAGCAATTATGTCATGGCTTTAGAAGCTTCTGATAGGCTAATTGACATCATTTGATTCAATTGGAGGTGTGCCTGTGGATGTATTTCAAGGCCCACTTTCAAACTCAGTGCCTCTTTGCTTGACATCATGGGAAAATCAAAAGAAATCAGCCAAGACCTCAGAAAAACAATTGTAGACCTCCACAAGTCTGGTTCATCCTTGGGAGCAATTTTCAAACGCCTGAAGGTATCACGTTCATCTGTACAAACAATAGTACGCAAGTATAAACACTATGGGACCACGCAGCCGTCATACCGCTCTGGAAGGAGCCGCGTTCTGTCTCCTAGAGATGAACGTACTTCGGTGCGAAAAGTGCAAATCAATCCCAGAACAACATCAAAGGACCTTGTGAAGATGCTGGAAGAAACGGGTACAAAAGTATTTATATCCACAGTAAAACGAGTCCTATACCGACATAACTTGAAAGGCCGCTCAGCAAGGAAGAAGCCACTGCTCCAAAACCGCCATAAAAAAGCCAGACAACGGTTTGCAACTGCACATGGGGACAACGATCGTAGTTTTTGGAGAAATGTCCTCTGGTCTGATGAAACAAAAATAGAAATGTTTGGCCATAATGACCATTGTTATGTTTGGAGGAAAAAGGGGGTAGCTTGCAGGCCAAAGAACCCCATCCCAACCGTGAAGCACGGGGGTGGCAGCATTAAATCAAATCAAATCCAATTTTATTTGCCACATGCGCTGAATACAACAGGTGTAGACATTACAGTGAAATGCTTACTTACAAGCCCTTAACCAACAATGCATTTTTTAAAGTTGTTCTTTTTTAATGTTAAGTAAAAAAATATATAAGCAAATAACTAAAGAGCAGCAGTAAAATAAAATAACAGACTATATACAGGGGGGTACCGTACCACCTGGATGCGGCCCGTCAGGAAGTCCAGGATCCAGTTGCAGAGGGAGGTGTTTAGTTCCAGGATCCTTAGCTTAGTGATGAGCTTCACTATGGTGTTGAACGTTGAGCTGTAGTCAATGAACAGCATTCTCACGTAGGTGTTCCTCTTCTCCAGGTGGGAAAGGGCAGTGTGGAGTGCAATAGAGATTGCATCATCTGTGGATCTGTTGGGGCGGTATGCAAATTGGAGTCGGTCTAGGGTTTCTGGGATAATGGTGTTGATGTGAGCCATGACCAGCCTTTCAAAGCACTTCATGGCTACAGACGTGAGTGCTACGGGTCGGTAGTCATTTAGGCAGGTTATCTCAGTGTCCTTGGGCACAGAGACTATGGTGGTCTGCTTGTTGGTATTACAGACTCAGTCAGTGACATGTTGAAAATGTCAGTGAAGACACTTGCAAGTTGGTCAGCACATGCTCAGAGTACACGTCCTGGTAATCCGTCTGGCCCTGCGGCCTTGTGAATGTTGACCTGCTTAAAAGTCTTACTCACATTGGCTACGGAGAGCGTGATCACATAGTCATCCGGAACAGCTGGTGCTCTCATGCATGCTTCAGTGTTGCTTGCCTCGAAGCGAGCATAGAAGTGATTTAGCTCGTCTGGTAGGCTTGTGTCACTGGGCAGCTCGCGGCTGTGCTTCCTTTTGCAGTCTGTAATAGTTTTCAAGCCCTGCCACATCCGACGAGTGTCAGAGCCAGTACGATTCAATCATAGTCCGGTTTTGACTCTTTGCCTGTTTGATGGTTCGTCAGCGGGCATAGCGGGATTTCTTATAAGTGTTCATGTTAGAGTCCCGCTCCTTGAAAGAGGCAGCTCTACCCTTTAGCTCAGTGCGGATGTTGCCTGTAATCCATGGCTTCTGGTTGGGGTATGTACGTACGTCATCGATGCGCTTATTGATGAAGCCAGTGACTGATGTGGTGTACTCCTCAATGCTATCTGAAGAATCCCGGAACATATTCCAGTCTGTGCTAGCAAAACAGTCCTGTAGCTTAGCATCTGCATCATCTGACCACTTTTTTATTAACCGAGTCACTGATGCTTCCTGCTTTAGTTTTTACTTATAAGCAGGAATCAGTAGGATAGAGTTATGGTAAGATTTGCCAAATGGAGGGCGAGGGAGAGCTTTGTATGCATCTCTGTGTGTGGTGTAAAGGTGGTCTAGAGTTTTTTTTCCCTCTGGTTGCACATTTTAACATGCTGGTAGAAATTAGGTAGAACGGATTTAAGTTTCCCTGCATTAAAGTCCCCGGCCACTAGGAGCGCTGCCTCTGGATGAGTGTTTTCCTGTTTACTTATTTTTCTTTATTTTTACTAGTTTCTACATTGTAGAATAATAGTGAAGACATCAAAACTATAAAATAACACATATGGAATCATGTAGTAACCAAAAAAAGTGTTAAACAAATCCAAATATATTTTATATTTAAGATTCTTCAAATAGCCACCCTTTGCCTTGATGACGGCTTTGCACACTCTTGGCATTCTCTCAACCAGCTTCATGAGGTAGTCACCTGGAATGCATTTCAATTAACAGGTGTGCCTTGTTAAAAGTTAACCATCCCATCTGGTTTATGGCCTTCTTAAAAGTGAATTTGTGGAATTTCTTCCCTTCTTAATGCGTTTGAGCCAATCAGTTGTGTTGTGACAAGGTAGGCAGTGGCGGTTTTACACGGAGGGGCCGGGGAGCCCGTGCTCCTGAAATGTCCCTGCTGTGGCCCCCCTTCTGACCAAATAAAGAATTTATAACTATTTTACACGCGTAGCGCCAAAAAGCGGAACTAATGCAACGCTCTACACGGCAAACGCTCTACACGGGTAAATTATAGCGACACCGGGGCAAAAACTGTATCCTGCCATCTGCCGCTGCCACGTGGTGTGCTGCTTCGGTGAACGAGAGCTCAGCAACTACTATTTGGCGTAGAGGAGCCACGATTTGCAGGAGTCGAAGGTAAGCAAAACGATTTAATATCATAAGTGACTTGTTGTATCTTGCACATACCTAATGCTTCCTTTTGTTCCTCCCAAAAACAAATCAAGTTTTTAAATGTCTGGTCTCGATTTGTTTAGAAAGTAATCATATCTAAGCAAACCTTCATGAAGCAGAAGCAAATATCCAAATGTTAGTAGGCTATCCTTGCTAGGTCTACACAATGTTGTGATGTTAACCACGTAACTTCATCCGTTTTGGCTGTTGCATCGCGATAACAAATACATTTTTAGTAAAGTAATCAACAGGTTATCTGCCAGTGTTAAGTAGGGAGGGATGGTTAGGTAACAAAATGTGGCAAGCCCCTACGTTTTTTTCTTCTAATAGTTATCATGAAACGAGGAAGGGACATAAAGTCATTTTTTGCCCCAGCAAACAAAAAGTGAGAGAAACAAATCGAGGTTTTGAGAAAGTTGAGGAAGAGGGAGAGCCAGCATGTGTATGAAAGTGAGGGTCTGACAAAGAGAGGGAAATTCCAGAGGGTGAGGAGGATGAAGAAGAGGGTGAGGAGGATGAAGAAGAGGGTGAGGAGAATGAAGAAGAGGGCGAGGAGAATGAAGAAGAGGGTGAGAAGCATGAAGAAGAAAGCATACAGGGACAGAGAGATGAACAGCCAGAGGGACAGCAAGTGGATCCATGTGGATCAAGTACTGCACCATCAGGTTTGTGATGAGGAAGGTTCTTACTATTTGCAAAGCAATGCAATTACAATGTAATGGTAGGCCTGCTGGGTGTCCAAAATGCTGCTTTCTGCTAGTTAATTCTTTTTTGTCAATATAGTCTGTTTTTTTTTTAAGTAAATACTTTGCCTACATTTTGAAATACATGCAGATATACAGTAAATAAATGTTGTAGTTGTGCCCTATGTTTACTGTCCATCTTCTAGATATCAGCAAGTCTAAGTATGACGTACCAGTACAGCCGAACTTGAAGATATTCCCAACCACACTGATGGGGGACAGAAGACGAAGCTTCAGACCAAACTAGTACCTACTCATCCATGGCTTGAGTATTCTGTAATGACGGACTCACATGTTGCTATGCATGTAGACATTTTTAGCACACCAAATGCCCCAGACACCGTTTTTGTTTCAACACCTGGTTTTACAAACTGGAAAAAACAACCTATGAGAAATGCAGGTTTTCACTACATGCAAAGTCTGAACGACACAAGTGTGCAATGATCGCATGGAGGGATTACTCAAAGAGCTGTTAGAACTGACGCAACACTCAACAGATCTCTCCTTGACAAAGAACACACTAAACAAGTACAAGAAAATCAGGCATACATTAAAACAGTTGGGGAAGTGCTGTTGCTTACAGCTACACAAAACATAGCACAAAGACATGATGAATCTGAAGGGTCCACTAACAAAGGAAACTTTAGGGAAATTCTTAACACAGTTGCTAACCACGACCAACTTGTTAAGAGAAGATTAACTTCCATTCACAATGCAAAGTACACAAGCAAGATCATCCAGAATGAGGTTTTGGGTTGTTTGGCAGAAATGGTTCGGTCTGAAATCATAGAAGAAGTGAAGAAAAGTGAGGTTTTTAGCGTCATGGCAGATGAAACAAAGGATATTTCAAAAAAAAGAACAGATGTCTCTTCACACTCAGGTACTATTCACAATGGGGCCATTAAGGAGAGTTTTCTCCATTTTGAATCTGCAGAGAGGTTAGATGCAGCAGGGCTTACTGGAAAAATAGAACACTTACTGGAACGTTATGGCCTGGACTACAAAAATAACCTCGTAGGCCAAGCGTACGATGGCGCCTTGCCGTTATGAGCGGTAAGCATTCAGGGGGTTCAGGCAAGGATCAAAGAACAGGCTAAATTTGCCTTCTCGTCCATTGTAGTGCTCATTGTCTGAATTTAGTGTTAGTTGATGTAGTCAAAGTGTCCCAGAAACGGAGGAGTTTTTTTTCTTTGTTACAGAGTCTTTATATGTTTACTTCTTCCTCATATGTGCACCTAAAATGGCTGTCTCTCCAAAGAGAAAATGTAAGGCAGAACCAGAGAGCTGCAAGCGTTTAAGCGACACACGTTGGTCATGCCGATTTCTAGCCCTACGTAATATCATGGACACTCTACCTGCCCTTAACGACTACTGCAAGAGATTGCTCAAGAACGTCATGGTGAAAGAACTGTTGAGGCCCGAGGTCTTCTTTGCTCAAATTGACCCAGAATTTGTTGTGCATCTTGTTACTCTGCGTAAGTTGTTTGGGAGACAAAGCTATTGTCTGACATGTTACAGTCACAAACTGATCTGTCAAGTGCTGTTGACTTAGTAAATGCTTCTGTAGTCCTGACATTGAAAGACCACAGGCAGGAGTCTTTCTTTGATGAGTTGTGGGATGAAGCATTGAATATTTGTGAGCAGTGTGATTCTGCAACAAGGTCAGTGGCGAAACGTCAGAAAATGCGGAGCTCTAGACTCAGTGGCTACTGCACGCTAAGCACTGTTGGTCAGAGGAGGTAGAACGTGACAAAGATATGTTTCTACATCATTCTTTCTATCCTGTAATTGACAGCATGCTCAATGAGTTGAACAGACGTTTCTCCAATACAAACTGTGAGCTCATGAGAAGCATACAGTCTCTCAGTCCCCAGAGTGATACCCTTTAAAGGAGAGCAATGTTTTTTCATTTGGCCGTTTGTATAATGCAGACATTGATGATTTTGGACATGAGCTCCATCAATTTAAGAGAGTTTTGGACAGAAAAATACAGAGTGGTGAAGTCAAAAAGCCATGCAGTACAGTTGAGCTGGTTTGTTTTATTGAGCCACAGGAAGTTTTCTTTGAGCTCTTTAGACTGTGCAAGATTGCTGTAACCCTTCCTGTAAGCTCAGCCTCTTGCGAACGCAGTTCCTCCCACACTGAAACTGATAAAAACCTTCCCGTCGGTCCACCACTAGTGATGAGAGACTCAGTGATCTTGGTGTCCTGAGCATAGAGTCCAGAAGGGCCAAGGCTCTGGATCTTGATGTATTTGTGGACCGTTTTGCAGACAGCACAACCGCCGTATCCTGTTGCTGTAGTGTATCTATATGATATATACGCTAGTAGCGTATGAGTGCCGCTGTGAGGAAAAAGAGATATAATGAACAATAAAACAACAAGCTTGAGCTTCTAAGACACGGTGGGTTTATCTGTTCTCAATACCACCCGTAAAATGAATGGAGTTAGTCTGGTGTCCACATGAAGTTACATGTGTAGACAAAGAGTCTGGTGTCCATATGAAGTTACATGTGTAAACAGAGACGGTCTGGGGTCCATATGAAGTTAGATGTGTAGACAAAGACAGTCTGGTGTCCACATGAAGTTACATGTGTCTACTTAGATGAACCCACCGTGTCTTAAGAAGCTGAAGCTTGCTTTTATTTTTCATTTTACATCATCCTATCTTTTTTCCTCACAGTACCAGTAGTTCCACACACTACTAGAGTGTATGTATGTTTGTATGTATGTATATATATCCCACCAATCCTCTCTCAAGAGGTTTTCAAAAGGGGCAAACTCATGTCTCAAGACCTGCTTCTGTTGGTTCCCCTCTCCTGCCTGTAACTTTCCATCCACATCCCCAAAGTTTTGTGGCCCATTGCTGACATCACTCCATTAAGTGATTGCTGCATGTACTGCTCTAAGGAAACACTTCTCTCTCTCTCTCTCTCTCTCTCTCTCTCTCTCTCTCTCTCTGATAGATAGATAGAGTTTATGATTTTATTCTTTTGAATTATCTCTGCCAAACATCTATGTACTACAAATCTTCAAGCTCCACAGATGTTTTATGGCATCCACTAAACCTCTTTAGATATTTGTAAATTGTACAGTGTGATACCTTTCAACAAAAGTTTATTTTATTTTTACCAACTATGATTTTTCCTTTTGAAAACAAGCAAAGCAAGAAAAAAAGAAACAAAATCACTCCAATCATTGCACACTTGTGTCGTTCAGACTTTGCAGGTCCAGCTTTGACATGATGATCTAACTAACACTAAAATTGTAACTAATCATTGTAACTGAAATATGTATGATCCATGATGACTTGCTTCTTCCCTTTCACTCTTAAAAAAAATTACTGAAAAAAATGTGTATAAAAAGGTATATGTAGTATATGTTTGTTTAGTGAGCATTCATGCTGTCATTTTTTTCCTAATGTGAACTATGGTGGAAATGTGCTGTCCTAAATGGACTTGCCCATATATTGTAAAGCCTTTTTGTACACCTGCTCATCAACTGACAGTGAAGTACACAAAGACACAGACACACACACACACACACACGACACCTGTAATATTCTTGTTTTCATGTTGTTGCTGATATCCATCAGTGTTGTTCATATTGCTACATTGTGTTGACATGATTGTTGCTTTTAAACGAATGTTAACTTAATGTTTATTGTCTGCATCCGATTGGACTACTGGATGTTAATGTTGTAACACGTTTCCCTGTTTATGTGCTTTAGCAATACTGTATGTCAATATGGTCATGCTAGTAAAGCCTCTTTGAATTGAATTTATTTTCTGATTTGGTTTATTTTACCTAAATGGATACAGGGTAGTGTGTTTTGTTTATAAATCACTCAGAAAGTTTTCATTCTTAAAACAAAATGTGGAATCACTGTCCACAGTAGTGGGGCTTCCATAAATAGGAAATGGCACATTGTTGTACCCTTTGTTGTATCCTGGAGTTTTTGTTCACATTGAATATGAACCCTGTATTTTGTACCCTGTACTTTTTTTTATTTTTTATTTTTTTTATTTTTTCATTTTTATGGCACTCTCTCTCTTGCATCTACTCTTGTACAAAATACGTGTTATAATAAATGTCATATGATTTGAAAGTAAAATAAAGTTTATAATCTTTGAATACTCATGTGTTGCCAGTTTTTTATGTGTGCCCCCTGATTAAACACTGGCCCCCTCCTTGGCCCCCTAGTAAATGTGTCTAGAACCGCCACTGAAGGTAGGTATACAGAAGTAGCCCTATTTTGTAAAATACCAAGTCCATATTATGGCAAGAACAACTCAAATAAGCAAAGAGAAACAACAGTCCATCATTACTTTAAGACATTGGAACATTTCCAAGAACTTTGAAAGTTTCTTCGATGCAGTCGCATGAGGTAGTCACCTGAATGCTTTCCCAACAGTCTTGAAGGTGTTCCCACATATGCGAGCACTTGTTGTCTGCTTTTCCTTCACTCTGCGGTCCAACTCATCCAAAACCATCTCAATTGGGTTGAGGTTGGGTGATTGTGGACGCCAGCCAACTGACACAACCAAATAGCAACATTTAAAAGAGATCTAATGCTTGGATAGTTTCATCTGAGCCACTGGCTTAATTATATTCTTTAACTTTAATTTGTGGTTTAGTTGGAGATGTGAATCCCAGCATATCATTCTTTTGTTAACTTTTCGACAAGTTCAAAGTGCTATTTACTGTATTGCAAAAGTGATTTTGAATTGTGTTAGGTTGTCAACACAACCTAATATCAACATTTGAAGGAGATGTATCTTCTGTGCCATTAACTTAATCTGGCTTTAATTCCAATTTGTCCCATCCAGGGTTTTAACCAAGCCCAGCCCCGCTTAGCGTTGATATTTGTCACTGACTACTACCAATGTGCTATTGTGAGAATGATTATTGAGAGATCTCACTTAATAACTAAGGACATTCACTGTTGCTATCGAAGTGATTCCAAAGGGTAGGTTTGTATGGAGTGCTTAATCAGATGACCTGGCCTCCACATCCAGCCAACCTGACACAACCGTGGGAACATTGAGGCCAGCATCCCCGTAGAATTGAGGCTGTTCCTAAGGTTAAAAAGAAAGTGGGGTGCAACTCAACATTAGGAAGGTGTTCCCTAATGTTTGGAATACCCAGTGTATATATACAGTGCATTTGGAAAGTATTCAGACCCTGGACTTTTCCACATTTTGTTACGTTACAGCCTTATTCTAAAATTGATTTTATTTTTTATTATTCCCCCCTCATCAATCTAAACACAATACCCCGTAATGACAAAACAAAAACAGGTTTTTAGAAATGTTTGCAAATGTATATAAAAAACCCTGAAATATCACATTTACATGAGTATTCAGAGATATTACTCAGTACTTTGTTGAAACACCTTTGGCAGCGATAATAGCCTTGTGTCTTCTTGGGTATGGCGCTACAAGCTTGGCACACCTGTATTTGGGGAGTTTCTCCCATTCTTCTCTGCAGATCCTCTCAAGCTCTGTCAGGTTGGATGGGAAGTCGCCACACAGCTATTTTCAGGTCTCCCAGAGATGTTCGATTTGGGTTCAAGTCCGGCTCTGGCTGGGCCACTCAAGGACATTCAGAGACTTGTCCCGAAGCCACATCCTGCGTTGTCTTGGCTGTGTGCTTAGGGTCGTTGTCCTGTTGGAAGGTGAACATTCGCCCCAGTCTGAGGTACTGGAGTGCTCTGGAGCAGCTTTTTCATCAAGGATCTCTCTGTACTTTGCTCTGTTCACCTTTCCCTTGATCCTGACTAGTCTCCCAGTCCCTGCCGCTGAAAAACATCCACACAGCATGATGCTCCCACCCCCATGCTTCACCCATAGGGATGGTGCCAGGTTTCCTCCAGATGTGACGCTTGGCATTCAGGCCAAAGAGTTCAGTCTTGGTTTATCACAGACCCAGAGAATCTTGTTTCTCATGGTCTTAGAGTTCATTAGGTGACTTTTGCTGGCAAACTCCAAGCGGGTTGTCATGGCCTTTACTGAGGAGTGGCTTCCGTCTGGCCACTCTACCATAAAGGCCCGATTGGTGCAGTGCTGCAGAGATGGTTGTCCTTCTGGAAGGTTCTCACATATCCACAGAGGAACTCTGGAGCTCTATCAGAGTGACCATCGGGTTCTTGGTCCACCTCCCTGACCAAGGCCCTTCTCCAAGACCAGTCCCCAGCCTACGCAGCGAGTCCGCTCAGGTCAGGGCGATGCCCAACTGTCCCTCCCGGACAATTATGATGGGACTCCATCCAATGCTGTGGCTTCCTCTCCAGTGCTCCCTCTATTTTTTCTCATCAGTCGGCAGCCCCCACCACCGAGAGGTTCGCACGGTAATTTCCCTGCTGACCTGGTGGGCGTTGGAGTGGGCTATGGCCTTCTGGGAGAGAGGAGAGGAAGAGCTGGTTTCCTCAGGGGTTCATGGCTCTGTTTAGGGCGGTCTGACCATTCACCGGAAGGCAGATAGGGAGGTGAGCAACTACTCCAACTCCGGCAGGGTGCCCAGACCACTGCAGAGTACGCCTCACCTTCTAGACCTCGGCAGCCTCCAGTGGAGGGAATGTGCCGGCGCTCCACACCCTATTCCGAAGAGGGCTGCGTGAGGAGGTCCAGACGGAGTTGGAGTGCCGAGAGAGAACCTTTCCCTGGACGCGCTCATCGTGATGGCCATCCGTCTGACAACCTTCTCGGGAGCGCAGGCGCTCCCCTCACCCTCGCCCTCCTCCTTTGGCTGTCCTGGGCAGAGCCTGAACCCATGGAGATAAGGGTCCGACATCGCTGGAGACAGCTGGGTCTGTGTCCCTATTGCGGCCAGGAGGGGCACCGGCTCCAGCGGTGTCCCGTGCGTCCCAACCTGAAGTCCACTGGGGCAGAGGGACGGCCCCATATCATCTTTCTCCCAGGGTAGGCATGACTATTCCTTCATCATCATTTCCGCCAAACACTTCCTTGTTTCCATTTCACTTGCTAGCTGTCACTCAGGTGTTGTCAATACAGCTCTAGTGGACTCTGGTGCCGCGGGGAATTTTATCGACCAGGCCCTCGTCTCCTCCCTGAACATCACTCTCCTTTTCCAGTCCAAGCCCTGGATAAACAACCATTGGGATCCGCCACTATCACGCACATCACAGTACTACTCACCCTCACCGTGGGACCCATGTACCAAGAAAGCCTTCCCTTCCTCAACATTACTGCTCCTACACAAAGTAATCCTCTGCCTTCCGTGGCTCCAATGTCATGACCCCACCATCACCGCCTGGGCACCCGGATGTCGGAAGGTTCCACGTTGGTTGAGAGTCCTGTGAGTGCCCTCCAGCCCATCATTCCATCCTCCCATATCGTTGGCTGAGGCCGGTAACCGGATGTAGAGGCTGACCGGACCCCCAACAGGAGATGGTGGGGGCCATGAAGGCTCTCCCTACCTGTGACGTGAACTGGGGGCTACGGTCGAGATGATGTCCTCTGGAAGGCCATAGTGCCGGAAGACCTGCTGGAACAGTACCTCAGCGACCTGAAGAGTGGTAGGGAGACCAGAGAGGTGGATAAAATGGCAGGATTTAGAGAATCTGTCCATAACAACCATAATAGTGGTGAAACCATCAGATGGAGGGAGATCGGTAACAAAAATCGTGGACAGATGGGATCAAGGCCACTGAGGCACAGTGAAAGGGGGGAGGAGTTTCCCTGCTTGAGTGTGCCGGGGAGATTTTGTTTGGACACATACGGAGCATGAATTGACATAGCGGGCGACGTCCTGTTGCAAAGTATCACCCGCACTATTCAATCCATCTAATTGCTTTGCCAATTTTTTTTGCAATATTACTTTTAGTGCCTTGTTGCAAACAGGATGCATGTTTTGAAATATTTTTATTCTATACAGGCTTCCCTTCTTTCCACTTTGTCTCCCGAGTGGTGCAGTGGTCTAAGGCACTGCACCTGGGTGTCCAGCGACCGAGGGATGTGTGGCCCAGGTCAACAGCCGATCCTCACCTAGAGGGGGATGTAGATGCGCTCAGGAGGGCAGCAGGCGCGGGTTCCCTCTCTAGAGCCGGCGGATGTCCAGCATAAACGCTATGTCACAAAACAGGCCAACGATATGGGAGGATGGAATGATGGGGCTGGAGGCACTCACAGGACTCTCAACCGACGTGGAACCTTCCGACATCCGGGTGCCCAGGCGGTGATTTTCTCCTCTCTAACTGTACAACCAGGTCCTGTCAGGTGCCTTCCTTCCCTTCCATCTCTCCTGAGCTTCATCCCTGCGCATTCCTCCCTACCCTGGACAACGTCCAATGTGCACAGCCCCATGGGAGTCTCCCGGTCGTGTCCGGCTACGACAGAGCCTGGATTCGAACAAGGATCTCTAGTGGCACAGCTTTAGCACTGCGATGCAGTGCCTTAGACCACTGCACCACTCGGGAGACAGAGTGAGAAGAAGGAAGCCTGTATAGAATAAAAATATTTCAAAACGTGCATCCTGTTTGCAACAAGGCACTAAAGTATAATGCAAAAAATTTGGCAAAGCAATTAACTTTTGGTCCTGAATACAAAGTGTTATGTTTGGGGGCAAATAAATTACAACACATTACTGAGTACCACTCTCCTATTTTCAAGCATAGTGGTGGCTGCATCATATTATGGGTGTGCTTTAATCGCTAAAGACTGTTTTTCAGGATAAAAAAGAAACGTTGGAGCTAAGCACAGGCAAAATCCTAGTTAAACCTGGTTCAGTGCTTTCCAACAGATACTGGGAGATGACTTCACCTTTCAGCAGGACAATAACCTAAAACACAAGCAACTCCAATCTGCACGGAGTTGCTTACCAAGAAGAGAGTGAATGTTCCTTAGTGGCCAAGTTACATGGCAAGACCTGAAAATGGTTGTCTAGGAATGATCAACAACCAATTTGACAGAGCTTGAAGAATTCTGAAAGTGGGCAAATGTTGCACAATCCAGGTTCGGAAAGCTCTTAGAGACTGCAGCTGTAATCGCTGCCAAAAGTGATTCTGGCATGTATTGACTCAGGGTTGAATACTTATCTCATCAAGATATATTAGTGTTTTATTTTTCTATATTTATTTTTTTTATTTTTTACAAACATTAGAATCTTTCTTCCACTTTGACAATGCAGACTATTTTGTGTAGATTATTGACACAAAAAAAAATAATCGAAATTTAAATCCATTTTAATCCCACTTCGTAACAACAAAATGTGGAAAAAGTCAAGGGTGTGAATACTTTAAGACTATGCAACCAATAAAATGTGAGAATTGATTTGATAAACCTGGCTCCCCTCATTGCATCTGTTTGCCTGCTATCTGAACACTTGAACATCTGCGATGTTCTTCGGAATTTCCGATTAAAGAGCATTTCCCTGTCAATGTCTAGTGCTGAAGGTTACTTCACTCATGCAAACAATTGAATAGAAGGGAAACGCTGGTCACTGACTTTTCCTCCCCGCAGAAGGCCACTTCCCTTTGACCTCACCTCTGCTCATCTGAATCTAGCGGACGCGTCAAACCATTACTAAGTTTTAGACTAAAATGGATACTTTGTTTTTCCTTATATTTATACTTTTTCGATGTTCTTCGTCAAGTAGTAGACTATCTTTTAAATGTGATGATGTCGGTTAATTTACTTGCTTATTATTAGAGTAGCAACCACTTTCTTGTGCGTAGGGCCTGAAGATGTTCAACAACGGACATTTTTCTTCATCCTTATCTATTCAGGGAGGGTCAGTCAGTGAAATAATGTTTGATTGAGGTTATTTTAAAATATTATTGATCAAAATAGTCTATCTCGCTGTAATAATAAATGGTTCATTCTTTGTCAAAGAAAACATGTATTTCACTTTATATTGACCATCGTATACTATTTTACAGGTAGCTTAATAAAATAAATAACATTAAAATAAATTAACTCAGTAGGTTTGAGATGTGGATTGTTCATTAATAACAAATTACGTTAACAAATTACTTTCACCTGTTTTATTTAGTAACAACCAAAGAAAATGCCTAGTATAAACATGTAGCCTTTTTTTTTTGCCCGTAGCTATTTAAGAAATGTTTGGCTTTATACATTTTTAAAATGACATCACTGAACTGCTTTAATAATAATAATAATTTGGCCTTAACTCGTTTTTGGAACATTAGTTCTTCAGTCTTTCAATGATTGTTAGTCTCCCCCCTCCATTCATTCACCTTCCCTTTGTATCTTCTCATTTAGACGGTTTCCTTATTGTGCACACACCAAAGAAAGTTGTCCTGTCTAACACACAAAACGACTGTCATCCTCGGAAAATGCAATGTCACCAGTCCCTATCAACAATGGGAATGGACGAACGATATGAAGTTGCATCACACACAATCATCCAGTGTCTCTGGGCCAACACGAGCAAGTGCAATACCTCGGCACGCGCGCCTGGCCTCGATCAGCAACTGTGACAGCGCACCTGCCTGGAAATGTTACGACAAACTGGGTACTTTCGGGTTAGCGAAGAAGCCCATGTACCTGAAGAAACAAGGTATACGCGTTGTAATTAGAGGAGATCAGAGTTATTCTAACTGGACAAAGCACTGAAGAAGTCGACTCAGGAGGGAGACAGGTGATGACACATTTATGCGCGCGTAAAGGTGAGTGGTCTATTGAGGGAATTACTGTATTTAGCCACATTCTACTGATGAATTAGGTTTACCAGTCATATAGGCCTACAGTATTTAAATATATTTGTGTATATGGCTTTGGGCTTGGCTACCCTTCGTTTGCATTCAGCGAATTATTTTTGTATTTATTTAGGCTATTTGAAACTTTGCAGGATCAAATAATAATACCCTCATAGTCACAGTTATTTCTGTGCAGTCAACTACCCATACATTATTAATATTAGTAGCCTTGAACTTTATGGCTATTTAATATTTCCTCCTCTGAAGTTTGATAAGAAAACAAAATCTTGTAAAATGATAAGGCCCAACTACAGAATAGTATCCAATCTCTATGTTCCCAACAAACCCATTATGACTTAAATGACCTAGTTTTTCTTTACAGTAATGTAACTGATGGTCATTTTAAACCAGGCAAAGCAGAATAATCACACAGACCAAATCTGTAGCTAAACGACTCCATATTACTCCACACCATTTTGGACCTGTCTGACATTGTTCTGGTGTGAGTGTGTGAGGAAAGGCAGAGGATGCCACTCTTGATACTGACTTCCCTGCACATGGTTGTCAAGTTCTATCAGCCCACTCACTCAGTCAGGAAGAACGTCTAGGTTCTTCCTGTGAAATTATGGCCATTCGGGTGACATTTGAGAGTCTCTCAATGTCACGTTTGATGTAAAATACATGCCACAATGTAACTGGTATTGTTGAATGTTTATTTAGACATAGTTTTTTCAGGCCACCTGTTATTACAACCATGCATAAAACCAATAGGGGACTGTGGGGTAAGTTAAGTATTTTTTTTACCTTCAGCATCACTCCTTCAAGGGAAATATAACTATTATTTCTAACAAAGATATCTACAGATATTTCAGGATGTTGTGTATCCCTGGAAATAATCAGAATTTATGTAAACATTACAGTTTTGAAAACATAGCTTGTCCAAAAATATGGTCTCTTGCACAACTTAGCCGGGTGTGGGGTATTATATATATTTTTTACACGTGTTTATTAGTTCCAAATAGGACAATCAACACTTACAGAATTACAATATATACTATTTTTCTATATTATTATTATTTTTTTAAAACACCTGGCTGGGTTAGAGTTATTACTTATACAATCCATACATTATTTGAATTTATTTCAATCTTTTGCTGATATTTTTACAACCATCTGTTATCCTCTAGTCCATACCTTCTTTCTTCTAGGTCCACCACCATCTCACCAAATTATTCATCAACACACAAACCTGTGCACACTCCGCACTGTCCCCCATCGACCCCTATAACACCATAACCTCACTCTTCATCAACACTATAGAACCATGTAACCCACTTAGTTCCCATCCTCACCCTAGGGTGTTATATGAGTCTATGTTGTAGCGCACACTTATACATTCAAGACTCAGGCGAGATGGATGGCTTTACGATGGGTCTTATTCCCAGTTCCATCTCCGCGGCCATCCCATCATCAGGGCAGCTCTCATACCTATTTTATCTTGTCCATTCCTCTTTGTCACAACTATCTGATGACATAATCTTCCACCAAATGCCCTCCTCGATCGGGCACGAGCCAAATTCCATCAGTAAACCAAGCAACTTCCAGTTCCACCTTTTTAATAGCTGGTGTCAACTACCCTACCACTACTGTGGTTTCCTCTCATTTCCTCTCCCAACTCAAGTGCTAAACGATTCAAAATCCACTTCTGCATCCGTGCGTTCCGCTGATGCTAAAGTCACACCTTCTGTTGCTTTATCTACCCCAACCCTATTCCACCACTAATTCTGCTGCTACCCCATGTTTTACCACGGCATTATCCACAACTAAATTACCCCCCAAAAACTTTCCATCTACCCCCAAAACCACAAATCAACTACAACCCCTGCCCCTACTACTCTTTTCCCAACTATCTACACAAATCCCAAAATGAAAGTAGCACCCAACCACAACGCGCCACAGCCTCACTCCCAATAACTTCAACTCCTCCCACAATATCTTCAACAGTAAAGACTACAGCTAAACCCAAAAAAAATACCCCACCCACAGCCTCCCGCCCCACCCACTACCTCTTCAACTCCACCCACAACCCATCCAATCCCATCTACAACAGCCCAACCCCCCTACCACCCCTCCCACAACTACAACAAACCTGCCCACACTACCAAGATTTTGCCTACAACTACACCAACCACAACTACCACACCACACCCCCAACTACCACAGCCACACCCCCAACTATCCAACCACATCCACAACTACTACACCCATCCACAACCCTACAACCATGCTCCACTCACAACTACCAAAACCACACCAACTACCACAACCACACCCCACAGCTACTATCACCACACCCACAACTACCAAAACCACACCCTCTTCCACCCCACTTCTACCACAACCACACCCACTACTACCACAACCACAACTACAACAGCCACACCCACAACCACTGCACCATAGTCCACTCACAACTCCAAAACCACACCCACAGCTACCACAACCACACCCACACTACTATAACCACACCCACAACTACTATAGCCACACCCTACTTCCACACCCACTTCTACCACACCCCCACCCACTATACCACACCCTCCCCCACCTACAAAGTACAGCTCCAACAACCTACTACAGTGCCACTACAACCACAGAGTTAACCACCACCCCACAGGTGAGTGATGATACAGTCACTTGAAATGAATGTTTAAATTGATTTAGAATTTGTGAAATTCCATAAAGAATGCTCAAGATCATATTTGCATACAGATTTACGGGACATTAAAAGGCTGTGAAGCGTTGAACAAATCTTCTGAAAGAGGGCTATGTATTGTTAACAGTTATAAATTACCATATTCAAAAAAGTATTTCAAAACATTCTACAAACACAAAAGTAGGCAATGAATTACACCCATCCATCCTTTTGCCAACTGTATCCTATGGATGTTGGTTTGGGTGGACCATGGTCTTCAGACAGAGAGAAGTCCAAGGCAGCCAGGAAGGAAAGAAGGTTGCGGTGGGGCAGAGGGGGGGGGTCTGCTCAGGTGCTGTTGTCCAGACTCAGTGAAAGTTGGGCTGTGAGAAATACAGTAACTATTTATAACTTAGGCTACTGTAGGAGTTCTATAGACAGTTCATAGACAGAGGGCTAAAGTGGATGCTTGATATGAATACATTTCCTAGCAGTTCCCTCTGTTTACCTGACGCCGGTGATGGTGCAGCCTGACATTGAGGAATGGTGTAGGAAACGTATTTAGCCTGGGTTGAAGGGGCGAGATGGTAGCATGGGAAGGGAGCTGGTCGTCGTCGAAAGAGATGCCACGCGTCGTCAGGCGCGTGCCACTACTGTAACGCATCCACCATGCCATTGTAAATTCTGAATATAAATATTCATTGTTATTTTATGACCGATTATACACATGTTAATATATTTGATATGTTTTTCTATTATTTATTACCAAACAGATCTAAATCAGCGTCCGCAATGTTCAGATGTTCGACTGTTATTTTGATACTTTGTTTATGGTGGAGTTGTGTTGATGTGATCATGATGTCAATTTAAAATGGTAAATTCGTTTCCCCTGTAGCCTATTTGCCTCTTTTTTGTTCCTTTCAGGTCAACCACTGAAGCAGTGAAGTGTTCGTTTAACCTGACTAAATCAGCCCAACATTCTATTGCATAAATTAATACAAAGGAGAAGCGTGTAACTTCACCGTGTTTTATGAGAATGGTCTTCGGTATACGGATTGTGATCAATATGGGGAGGACGTAACGTGTATATCTGCGATATAAGGGATTTGAACCTGACTTACACCAATTCGAAGTTATACTCGAAGAATGATGGAGAGGGCAACGTATCAGTGCAAACAGTAAGCGTTTCAAACCAAAATTCGTTTCTATTCTATTCTAATCTATTTTAACCTAATCAATAATATCTTATTCTAAAAGTCTATTAACTGTTAAATTGACTTTAATTTATCTTTAACCGTGCTACCAATATCAACATTATACATATTTTTCCCAGTATCAGACTGTATATGTTTTTTCTGTTTATTTATTATATTTATATTGTGGAACATGGCATTCTATTTATTATATTTCGTAAAAGATTATCATAACCCCTTCAGAAGATAAGGTAATACTCTTCTATCAAAACTCGTTATCATTAATAGATATAATACATATGATATCACATTATACAGCCTAAGTTATATAATTTATTGCATACATCTTTGAATCTCTGGGGGCTCCTGTTGGTTATCTCTCTGTTGGTGTTTTATTCCCAAGATAAAAGCACAAAAGTTTATACATAATTGTGTTACACATTTAGAATTTTGCATATGTATCAGTTTACATTTTGCAGTAATATTTGATCTATTGGGAAATGGCTTGAAGTATATATTTTATTCAGGATATCATATCCTTTTTTATTATTTGATTTATGGTTACAGCATTGATTCTTTGTTCTGCCAGCATTGGCCAGTGCACTGATTGTGAATAGATTCTGTCCACCACTTTGATATGAAGAATGAGAGATAGATCTCTTGTGCCAACACCTCTGAAGTCCAGTAAGTACACTTTATCCACTTACTTTGTATAATCCTTTGTACTTGTCAAGCCACAACCTTAGAATGTCTTCCAAACTACTTTGGTCAGGGGTCTCAAAGCTCTAGATTAAACCCTGTAAGTTCTGGAACCCAGCTCCAATCATCTAAAGTTGTTGAGGCGGAGGTCAGTAAAAATGCAGACATCGTGTTTGTTTCCAGACATATCTCCCTCTCCCCAGAGCCACTTCCCGACAATCATTGTTTCTTTGTACTAACATCCCTCCTTTTTTTTTCATGGACAGATAGATTACACTGAGATTACACTCATAACTTTGCATTCAAAGTGTACCCAAGATTATTTTCTTTGGTCCTTGTGAGTGGACCACAACATTTTAATTTTTTGACAGTAATTACGAAATGAAATCCTCAGAATAACAGTTCAGGAATTGCCAAATCACTTGACTTGTCATTTTCATATATTTTGAATACATAGAAATCACAGATACATTATTACTTAATACAGTGGTGGTCTTGCCAGTTTGGCTTTAGGATTACGACAATGTCCTTAGGGTTCTGTGATTGCCAATTAATTCCTGGGGGTTGCTATGAGGGTCCCACAGAGAGAAGCCATTATGAGAAAGGGTCAATGTTCAGCGTTGAGCTCCGGGGGGCACTGACCTCCGTCCCCGTCCTGCTCCTCTTTCTCTTTGTTTTTGTTGTTTCCTGTAAAGGCTCGCTCTCGCTCCAGGCCGCCGCGGTTTCCCAGTGAATCCACCAACATTCTTTAAAAACCCATATTTCTCTCCCCTCCATAGCAGCCACCACTGGCCTTCAGCTGAGCCCAAGGCAGGATGCAGAGACTCTCCATCACTTTTCTCCCAGTTATATAATATCATAGATGTTTAATTAGTGTATATAGTCTTGCCAAGGTGCTGGCCCCTTGGTTTGCTGGTTTATGGGATTTTTGTTTCTATAGCAAAATTACTAACACTTCTCTCTTCTTTCTCTCTCTCCTTCCTCTTTTCTAAATTTTCTCTCTTTTCTCTCTCTCTCTCTCTCTCTCTCTCTCTCTCTCTCTCTCTCTCTCTCTCTCTCTCTCTCTCTCTCTCTCTCTCTCTCTCTCACACACACACACACACACACACACACACACACACACACACACACACACACACACACACACACACACACACACACACACACACACACACACACACACACCCACACACACACACACACACACACAAACACACAAGCACACACAGACCCAGTGGGTCCATCCAGGTTGGACGTACTACCAGACCAGGTCCAGTATAAGAGTCCTATTCAGGGTCAGGGTGGCTCCCGTGGCCTGCACATATCCTGGCCTCGTTCTCGTGGGCAGGTCAACTGGTATGAGCTCACACTACAGGACACCAAAACAGGGACGAGCCGCAGTACCCGCGTCATGGGCACTGCCGCCACTCAGTCTCACTTCACCGCCCTCACCCCTGGAACCCTCTATGCCCTCAGCCTGGTGGCAACGGCTGGGAATAAACAGCCCTGCCAGTGCTGGCCACTGCAGCCACAGGTGAGGGATCATCTTGCTGCTCTAGTATGGTTTGACTGGTCCTCTGATCACACATGATTTGCCTGGTCTTCCACACACTACTGTACTGTCCACCATCTATTTATGATAGATAGCATAGAAATCCCTGCTCTACCTTGTCTTGTTAGACATCACTACTCACTGACACTGACTACTCTGTCTTGGTTACCCAGCTCCCTCAGCCGTCAGCAGCCTTCAGCTCTCTCCCTCCTCCAGCAGCCTGGGTGTTTCCTGGCAGCCCGGCCCAGGCAGGAGAGAGGGATTCAGGTTGCTGCTGAGGGAGCAGCAGCGGCCTAGTCAGGAACGTCACCCTTAAGAGTAGTGTCACCTCCCACACCCTTGACGACCTGTTGCCTGGGACCCTGTACACTGTCACCGTGGTGACTGAGGCTGAAGGTCTCCAGAACACCATCTCCAAACAAGCAGTCACAGGTATGGCAAGCAATAATCACATACGAACCATGGCATGGTAAATCTGTTTGGGTGGTAAGTAACAGTGACAGTCCTCATTGGTGTACCAGAGGTGACTCTAAGTTTACCTGTTGAAATAGTAAGACTGACATGCAAACTCAATTTTAAGTCTTAAACCCTAGCCCTATTCAATGTGTCTGATAAGAAAGTAGTTTGTTGAAGGTTATTTTGCATTGTGCTCTTATTTTTCAAGTTGTCTCCCATCCAATCACTTAGTTCCATTGTTTGCCAGCAGAGCAATGTAGAGTCCTAGGGCTTCAATGTCAGTGGCTTCAATACAGGTGCAAGAAATTGTGAAATGTTTCTTACATATTTATCTAACAGTTTGCAGAGCTTTGTTTTTACTTTCCAACACTGCACCCTACCACCATCACGACCATGCTCTCTCTCTGTGGTTGTTTCCAGGATATTTTAGGCTTCTCTATCCAACCCTTCCCTTCCTCTTTCTGCAGCTGGCTGGCCCATCAAGGCCTCCCAGAGTGCTCCCTTCCCCTCCCAACCCCCCTAGACATCAATAGAAAAATGGGAAATTACTATGAAATAATCAAATATTTCAGTTGTGTGTATTATTTAGTTTTTATTGGATGACTTTCATTCCTTAAATTCATCATCTCATCTCTGCTCAGGCAGTAGCAGCCAGCCAGCCAGCCAGCCAGACAACGTTATCTCTGTGCTCCCCGTACTGTACTGTCTTTAGTCATCCTATTTAGCTAGGCTAACCTTCCTAAGTATATTGCAGAGCTGTCTGACAAAATCATTTTATTCGTTCTTAAAAGTATATAGAGAAGGCATACTTTCCCAAACTATCTCTATCCCACTCTCTCATCATTGTGTGTACATTCCTCTCTCATGCGGTCTATGTGGTCTGTATGTGTCTAATCTAAAGTAGCAAGCATTAAAGTGTATCCATCTCTGTCCAAGCCGGAAAGAACAGGCACAATGGATGATGGTCATTGGAGTTAATTACCTTGTTTCTGCGCTGAACTAGGTTAAATATTTTCTTAATGTAAACTTCAAGTCCCTTCAGCCGAAGTTTTGTCTTTTTTATGGTCCATTCCTGGTGTCTCCTCTTTTCCCTCATTTGCTTCCTCTCTGGCTCAAGGACACTGATGATAATTTCTTATCTTCTTGATCTAAAGCCTTCTCCCCCACATGTTTAAGTCAACACTGATATTTTCTCCTTCCCACAGCTCCTGTGGCGGTGTCAGACCTCCTCTTGGAGAACAACGGCAGTCTGGACACCCTGAGGGCCTCCTGGGTCAAAGCTAGGGGCGGCGTGGATGCATACCTGGTCTCCTGGCAACCCTGGGCTCAGCCAATCAGGACAGGAAGCTTCCCCAAACGCCACAGAGGTGGTCTTCAGCGGCCTGACCCCTGGACGGCTCTATCAGGTGACCGTGAGTTCAAAGGTCGGAGAGCAGACAACTGAGGCTGTGCCACAGGCAGAACAGGTAAGTCATTCTGGAATGTCAATCAACTAGCCTTTTCACACGATTTAGCAGAGTTAAGCCAAGTTGAGCCGAGCCGAGCTGTACTGCCTAGTCACGGATCCACCATAGTTGCTGGAACTGTGCTGGAAAGGACAATGTGAATCTCTCACTTTCTCTCTCTCTCACCGTCCCGCAGTGCCAGACAAGGTGTCTCAGCTGTCCATGGTGGGCGTCATTGATGGCAGCGCTATGAAGATTACATGGTCGCCCCCTAGAGGGGACCGGGAGAACTATCGTGTCCTGCTACTGAATGGCACAGTGGCTCTACTCAATGAGACAGTGAGCAGGCTGGGTAGACAGTACTCCTTCTCTGGGGCTTCCTTGGGGCTGGTGCCTGGCAGGCTCTACACAGCTCAGGTCATGGTGGAGAGCGGTCTGTTTGGCAACACCGCTCAATGTCAGGGGAGGCTAGGTACGTTACATTAGACATTTTTACTACACTGTATTTAAAACCAAATCAAATGTTTTTGATTACATGTGCCGAAAACTTTACAGTGAAATGCTTACTGACGAGCCCATTCCCAACAATACAGAGTTAAAAAGTAAGAAAAATATATGCTAAGTAAAAAAGGAATAGGAACATAATTAAAATAATAACGAGGCTATTTACAAGGAGTACCAGTACCAAGTCAATGTGCAGGGGTACTGGGCCGTACGCACTACCCTTTGTAGCGCCTTGCGGAACTTAAAGCTGTCGACCCGCTCCACTACAGCTCCGTCAATGTGAATGAGGGCATGTTCGGCCCTCTGTTTCTTGCCCACGTTGAGGCAGAGGTTGTTGTCCTGGCACCATACTACCAGGTCTCTGACTTCCTCCCTATAGGCTGTTGCATCGTCATCGGTGATCAGGCCTACCACCATCGTGTCGTCGGCGATCAGGCCTACCACCGTTGTGTCGTCGGCAAACTTAATGATGGTGTTGGAGAAGTGCACGCCACGCAGTCGTGGGTGAACAGGGTGTACAGGAGGGGACTGAGCACACACCCCCTGAGGGGCCCCCCATGTTGAGGGTCAGCGTGGCGGGTGTGTTGTTGCCTACCCTCACCACCTGGGGGCGGCCCATCAGGAAGTCCAGGAATCCAGTTGCAGATGGAGGCGTTCAGTCCCAGGGTCCTTAGCTTAGTGATGAGCTTGGAGGGCAAACCGGTGTTGAACTCTGAGCTGTAGTCAATGAACAGCATTCTCACATAGGTGTTACTTTGTCCAAATGGGAAAGGGCAGTGTGGGGTGCGATAGAGATTGCGTAATCTGTGGATCTGTTGGGGCGGTATGCGATTGGAATGGGTCCAGTGTTTCTGGGATGATGGTGTTGCTGTGAGCCATTACCAGCATTTCAAAGCATTTAATGGCTACAGATGTGAGTGCTATGGGACGGGAGTCATTTAGACAGGTTACTTTGGCATTCTTGGGCACAGGGACTATGGTGGTTTGTTTGAAACATGTAGGTTTACAGACTGGGTCAGGGAGAGGTTGAAAATATCAGTGAAGACACTTGCCAGCTGGTCAGCACATGCTGTAAGTACACATCCTGATAATCTGTCTGCCTTGTGAATGTTAACCTGTTTAAAGGTCTTACTCACATCGACTATGGAGAGCGTGATCATACAGTCGTGCGGAACAGCTGGTGCTCTCACGCATGGTTCAGTGTTGCTTCCCTCGAAGCGAGCATATAAGGCATTTAGCTTGTCTTGTAGGCTCACGTCACTGGGCAGCTCTCTGCCAGGTTTCCCTTTGTAATCCGTGATAGTTTGCAAGCCTTGCCACATCCGACGAGCATCAGAGTAGGATTCGATTAGTGCTCTTTTGACACTTTGCCTGTTTGTTGGAGGGCATAGCGGGATTTCTTATAAGCGTCCGGATTAGTGTCCCACTTCTTGAAAGTGACAGCTCTAGCCTTAACTCAGTGCGGATGTTGCCTGTAATCCATGGCTTCTGGTTGGGATATGTACGTACGGTCACTGTGGGGACGACGTCGTCGATGAAGCCGGTGACTGATGTGGTAAACTCCTCAATACCATCGGATGAATCCTGGAATATATTCCAGTTTGTACTAGTGAAACAGTCCTGTAGCTTAGCATCCGCTTCATCGGACCACTTCCATATTGAGTGCATCACTGGTACTTCCTGTTTGAGTTTTTGCTTGTAAGCATGACTCAGGAGGATAGAGTTATGGTCAGATTTGCAAAATGGAGGGCGAGGGAGAGCTTTGAATGCATTTCTTTGTGTGGAGTAAAGGATCTAGAGTTATTTTCCCCTCTAGTTGCACAGGTGACATGCTGGTAGAAAGGAGGTAAAACAGATTTCAGTTTTCCTGTATTTCCTCTGGATGAGCATTTTCTTGTTTGTTTATGGCCCAATACAGCTCGTTGAATGCAGTCTTAGTGCCAGCATCGGTTTGTGGTGGTAAATAGACAGCTACGAAAAATACAGATGAAAACTCTCTTGGTAAATAATATAGTAAACAGCTTATCATGAGGTATTCTAACTCAGGCGAACAGAACCTCGAGACTTCTTTAATATTAGAGATCGCGGACCAGCTGTTGTTGAGAAAGAGACACATATTGACAAAGAGACACCCCCCCGATCTTACTGGACTCGTCCAAATAGAGGTTAGTGATACACTATATGTACAGAAGTATTTGGACACCCCTTCAGATTAGTGGATTTGGCTATTTCAGCCACACCCGTTGCTGATAGGTGTATAAAATAGAGCACACAGCCAGGCAATCTCCATAGACAAACATTGGAAGTAGAATGGCCTTACTGAAGAGCTCAGTGACTTTCAACGTGGCACCGTCATAGGATGCCACCTTTCCAACAAATCAGTTCGTAAGATTTCCGCCCTGCTAGAGCTGCTCCGGTCAACTGTAAGTGCTGTCATTGTGAAGTGGAAACTGTCTAGGAGCAACAACGGCTTAGCCGCGAAGTTATAGGCCACACAAGCTCACAGAACGGGATCGCAGAGTGCTGAAGCGCATAGCGCGTAAAAATCGCCTGTCCTCTGGAAGCAACGTCATGAAATGGGTTTCCATGGCCGAGCAGCTGCACACAATCATAAGATCACCATGTGCAATGCCAAGCGTCGGCTGGAGTGGTGTAAAGCTCGCCGCCAATGGACTCTGGAGCAGTGGAAATATGTTCTCTGGAGTGATGAATCACCCATCACCATCTGGCAGTCTGACGGACAAATCTGTGTTAGGCTACCTGCCCCAATGCATAGTGCCAACTGTAAAGTTTGGTGGAAGAGGAATAATGGTCTGGGGCTGTTTTTCATGGTTCGGGCTAGGCCCCTTAGTTCCAGTGAAGGGAAATCTTAACTCTACAGAATAAAAGTACATTCTAGACGGTTCTGTGCTTCCAACTTTGCAGCAACAGTTAGATTTTGGAATGAGATGTTCGACGAGCATGTGTCCACATACATTTGGTCATGTAGTGTAGCTCTTCTAATGTCCAGAAGCTCTTTTCGGTCATAGGAAACGATGGCGGAAACATTATGTAGAAAAAAATTACGATTAGCGCAAAAGAATACACAAAATAGCACAATTGGTCAGGAGCCCGTAAACCGTCTTGCTGGGTCCCCTGCTGGTTGTTACCGAATGTTATTATGGGTTGTATGTTCTCAAGAGCATTTAAGTTGTCTATTTTAAATTGGCATGGCTCCTGAAGTTTAAATTTTTTGTGTTGATTACCCCTCCTCCTTTGCCCTCTCTCTCTTTACTCATTCACATCATCTTCCCCCGCTCTCCCCCAACCCTCTGCCTCTTTCCCTCTCCTCTCTCTTTACTCAATTACTCCTTCTCCCGCTCTCTCTCAGCCCCTCGGCCTGTCCAGCAGCTGGTGGTCCGACACAGTGATGAGACGTCTCTGAGCGTGCTTTGGTCTCGTCCAGAGGGGGTGTGGGACGGGTACACCGTGGTCTTGAGACAGGCGGACACTGTTGTGTCACAGAGGACACTGTCCCGTGACGTCAGGGAGTGCACATTCAACGTCCTCATGCCCGGACGCCAGTACGCCATCGCCGTCACGACCAACAGTGGGGGCCTAAACAGCTCGGCTTCAGTGATTGGACGAACTAGTGAGTCACGGTTCCAAAGGGAGATGGATAATGATGCTTTCACCTTTCTTTTCCCAATGTGTTTATGTTCAAGATTAGACACTAGAACATTGTTCTTACAGGTTTTGTAATCATATACAGTGCTTTGCAAAAGTATTCATCCCCCTTGGCGTTTTTTCTATTTTGTTGCATTACAACATGTAATTTAAATGGATTTTTATTTGGATTTCATGTAATGGACATACACAAAATAGTCCAAATTGGTGAAGTGAAACGAAAAAAATAAAAAACGGAAAAGTGGTGCATGCATATGTATTCACCCCCTTTGCTACTGTATCTTGCGGTCAATTTGCAGTCTGCAAATTATTTGTAATTATTTTCCGGGCCGCTGAGCACCTCTCAAGAAAAAATGTAAAGTGTTGGTCTCATCTTTCATGAGCTGATCCCAGAAATGTTCCATCTCTGTTAGTGAGCATTTATCCTTTGCCAAGATAATCCATCCACCTGACAGGTGTGGCATATCAAGAAGATGGTTAAACAGCATGATCATTACACAGGTGCACCTTGTGCTGGGGATAATAAAAGGCCACTCTTAAATGTGCAGTTTGTCACACAATGCCACAGATGTCTCACGTTTTGAGGGGGTGCGCAAAGAGCTGTTGCCAGAGAATTGCATGTTCATTTTTCAACCATAAGCCACCTCCAACGTTGTTTTAGAGAATTTGGCAGTACGTCCAACTGGCCTCACAACCGCAGACCACGTGTAGCCACGCCAGCCCAAGACATCAGGCTTCTTCACCTGTGTGATCGTCTGAGAGCAGCCATCCGGACAGCTGATGAAACTCTGGGTTTGCACAACTGAAGAATTTCTGCGCAAATTGTCTCAGGGAAGCTCACCTGCGTGCTCGTCATCCTCACCACGTTCTTGACCTAACTGCTGTTCGGTGTCGTAACCGACTTCAGTGGGCAAAGGCTCACCTTCGATGGCCACTGGCACGCTGTAGAAGTGCGCTCTTCATGGATGAATCCCAGTTTCAACTGTACCGGGCAGATGGCAGACAGCGTGTATGGCATCGTGTGGGCGAGCGTTTTGCTGATGTCAACATTGTGAACAGAGTGCCCCATGGTGGCGGTGGGGTTATGGTATGGGCAGGCATAAGCTACGGAAAACGAACACAATTGCATTTTATCAATGGCAATTTGAATGCACAGAGATACCGTGACGAGATCCTGAGGCCCATTGTCGTGCCATTCATCCGCCGCCATCACCTCATGTTTCAGCATGATAATGCTTCAAGGATCTGTACACAATTCCTGGAAGCTGAAAATGTCCCAGTTCTTCCATGGCCTGCATACTCACAAGACATGTCACCCATTGAGCATGTTTGGTATGCTCTGTCATCATGTATGACAGCGTTCTGCAAATATCCATCAACTTCGCATAGCCATTGAAGAAGAGTGGGACAACATTCCACAGGCCACAATCAACAGCCTGATCAACTCTATGCGAAGGAGACGTTTCGTGCTGCATGAGGTAAATGGTGGTCACACCAGATACTGACTGGTTTTCTGATCCCGCCCCTACTTTGTTTTTTTAAGGGGTCTGTGACCAACAGATGCATATCTGTATTCCCAGTCATGTGAAATCCATATATTAGGGCCTAATGAATGTACTTCAATTGACTGATTTTCTTATATGAACTGTAACATTTTATATATTTTTGTTCAGTATAGTTGATGATCTCTGCTCTGTGGTCTCAACTATGGTCTACATTTCTCTCTATTGTCTCTGTTAATGTCTCACATCTTTGAAGGCCTCTCTCTCTCTGTCTCCTCTCAGCCCCGGCGCAGGTGACCAGTCTGCGTGTGACCAATGGTGGTAGCACAGACAGCCTCCAAACCCAGTGGGAGCGGGCGGCTGGCGAGCTGGACTCGTACCGTGTGCTGCTCATCCACGACAGCAGTGTGATCAAGAACGAGAGCACCTCGGCCCACACCACAGCCTACAGCTTCCTGGCGCTGAAGCCTGGAGCCCTCTACAGGGTGGTGGTCATCACTGTCAGGGCCGGACAGGCCTCCAGGCAGAGTGTGGCAGAGGGACACACAGGTAATAATATAATAATATGCCATTTAGCAGACGCTTTTATCCAAAGCGACTTACAGTCATGCGTGCATCATTATTATTATTTTTTGTGTATGGGTGGTCCCGGGGATCGAACCCACTACCTTAGCGTTACAAGCGCCGTGCTCTACCAGCTGAGATACAGAGGACCACAGGTAGACAACACTATGATGACTGATAGATGTAGCCAACTTTAAATATATAATGTTAAAATAGATCAATTAGAAAATAATGTTTAGCTATCACACATTAATATGAATTCCGTTAAAAGCACTCACAGTTTTAACTGTTTTTGTGTGACAAACACCAGTATCAGTTTATGCAAAATAATGTAAGAGAATGTCGTCTATTCTATTTGGGATTGACAGGATATTATTCAGAACTCTTAGCTCTTATCTGATGCGACAGGAATTTTCCTGGAATTTCCAGGATCACCGACTACGCAACAAACATGTCAAGGTTTTCCTTTCAAAGACTTCCCGTCATGTAGGGAAAAGCATTGGGGTGTACAGTATTTTGTATTGTTGAATTCCAGCTACCTTAATCTGAAAACGTTTTCATTTAAAGATGGAGGGAGAAACAGCCCCACTGGCCGCCCCATCACCATTGTTATTGTTTTTGTTGATGTGTTGAGGAGCATCGCGCAGCATGGTAAAATATGCACTACATATTGTGCTCTTCTATCGTGTGTCTGAGGGGAAAAAACAGAGTTCGTTGTTTGCAGTAACTTCTTTGTTGTAATATCGCAAACAGACGTGTCTGTTTCACCATTAACGATTCTAGCTTTAAATAAAAATTATATACAATAGAATATAAAGTTCTTAAAGACATTTCCTCACTTGAAACAATGATTGGTTTTGCTGTTGCATTTAATCCTTTATTTAAAAAAAAGGTAGTTCTTGTATCTGTATAGATCTCTACTAGTCAGTAGCTGTGTGTGGGTAAAATCACTGAGGAAGCCAAGCTAGAAAAAAAAGCTACATTACAACCTATGTGTTGTGATAATTTAGTTGTTTGCTCTATAACACGTTAGTTCATATGCCTTGCGACTGTGATATATAGGCCTAAGGCCGAGACAATAAGAAGACGGAGGACAATTTGTTTCTGTTTGTTAGCTTTTAATCGCTTTATGATATTCCTTTAATTTCTTCTCTCCTTTCCTCATCCTCTTGCGTGTCATCTCTAATATCTTACGTTTTCTTCCAAATTATCTGGGTAATTCAGTCCAAATCACTGTAACACAAACACTGTTCAGTTTAGTTACATTTCAGTCATTTAGCAGATGCTCTAATCCAGAGTGATTTACAGTTGTGAGTGCATACATTTTTCATACTGGCCCCCGTGGGAATCGAACCCACAACCATGGCGTTGCAAGCGCTATGCGCTACCAAATGAGTCATACGGGACCAGTTCTAGGACACAATCTAAGCCTTGACTTACCGTATGTAATAATGCTATGAGCCTGGTTAGTGAGGCTGTATCATATCTAACAAACCTAAGAGATATTCAACAGATCTGGAACAGCAGGTTCATGGTGAAATGACTCCATGAAGCCTGGTTCAACACTCACTAATCAGAGTCAGACTCATCAGTACTCTCTGTATCTGCCCACTCCTCTGAGTCTGAATCTGATGATGTCTGTTGTCTCTCCCTCCTCTCTCCTATTCTCTTCTCTGTCAGTTTCATTTTCTCTCGCTTCTCTCTTTCTTTCTTCTCTTGCTCCTTTTTTCATCTTCTCTTCTTTTTCCTTCAGCTTTAGTTTAAGCTCTCTATTTTTCTCTTCCTGCTTTTGTACCTTTTTCTCAACTTTTGCTTTCTTTTTCTCCAGGTTATTTATCCTCTCCTGTTCTTTCTTTTTCTTTTTCTCTTTCTCAAGTTTAAGTTTCTCCTCCTTTTCTTTTTCCTTCCTCTCCTTCTCCAGGTTCTTTATTCTCTCCTTTTCTTCCTCAAACCTAAGATTATCTTCCTGTTCTTGTGCCTTAATCTCATTCGCGAGGATCTTCAGCCTCTCTTTTTCTTTCTTTTTCTCTTCTTCCAATTTACATTTCTCCTCCTTGTCTTTTTCCTTCCTCAACTTCTCCAGGATCTTCATCCTCTCTTTTTCTCTCTTTTTCTCTTCTTCCAATTTACATTTCTCCTCCTTGTCTTTTTCCTTCCTCAACTTCTCCAGGATCTTCATCCTCTCTTTTTCTTTCTTTTTCTCTTCTTCCAATTTACATTTCTCCTCCTTGTCTTTTTCCTTCCTCAACTTCTCCAGGATCTTCATCCTCTCTTTTTTCTTTCTTTTTCTCTTCTTCCAATTTACATTTCTCCTCCTTGTCTTTTTCCTTCCTCAACTTCTCCAGGATCTTCATCCTCTCTTTTTCTTTCTTTTTCTCTTCTTCCAATTTACATTTCTCCTCCTTATCTTTTTCCTTCCTCAACTTCTCCAGGATCTTCAGCCTACCTTTTCCTTTGTTTGTCTCTGCCAATTTTAAGTCCCCTTTAGCCTTTTCATTTTTCATTTCATCTAGACATTTCCGGCTTTCTATCAACTGTTCTATCAGGTTGTTCACCTCCTGTTCTTCCCTCTTTTCCTGATCCCCTATACACTGTTCCTTCTCTGTCAATTGCTTCTCTACCTTCTCTTTCTGACCTACATTCTGCATCTTCTTCCATTTTCTGTCCATCTCTTTTCCCACCATTTCAAGTATCTCAATCCTATCCAACTCCCTCTCTTTTTCTATTGCCTTCATCATCTCTACCATTTCCTGCTCCGTTTTCTGGATTCTATGTGCTGGAGACTCCCTCTGCAATTTCTTCAATTTTTTCTCCATCTCTTTTTCCACCACCGCAAGTATATCCACCCTATCCTTCTCCCTCTCCTCTTCTAGTATCTTCATCATCTCCTCAATGACCTTTTCCTGTCTAAAGGCTGGGTCTGAGGATGTGTCTGTGTATAGCTCCTCAAGAATAGCAGGTGGCAACGGCAGAGGGCGTTTGGGAGGAGAGAGATCAGGAAACCAATGTGTTATAGGCATGGGAGGATCAACCAGTGGGGGTAGGACAGGAGAGCGTCTGTGGAGTCTCTGGCCAGCTGGGAGGACACGTGAGCTGCCTGTCTGAGACACACTCTGGTTGGTTGCAGATCTGACGTGTGGGACACATGGGTATTGGGCGTAGTACTGATGCCGTCCTGACGTAGGCCTAGGCTGGCCAGTGGGAGGCACTGGAATGGGGAATTCCCAACAAGGTTTCAAGGAGGCTGAGGAGTCGCCCGCACCATTCTTGTTCTGTCGCATAAGAAACATAGCAATATTAGGTAGTTATAGCATGTGCATTTTTGTTAAATGGCATAGAATTAATCAAATACCTGTTCAAGGTACAGTACATATATTCAACCGATTAAACATTACAGTGTATGTACTGTAGCTATAATATCATGGAATTAAGAAAAATATCTGCAGGGCTTTTCATCCGGCTCCATTGAACTTTCTCACTGTTAAACTTCATTTAGCCCCGCATACCAGGCCACTAGGTGTTCAAACTGGGCACTCTGTGTCTGAAATCCTCATCTCACCTCCTCAATCAGCTCTCCCAGTCTCTTCAGCTCTGCCCAGAGCTCCTTGGTCACCACATCTACCTTATTCTCCAGCCTTCTGATGACCAAACAGAGTTGCTGGTTGTCCTTCCCCTGCTTCCATTGGCTTTTATGCAACAGCTCCTCATCCTTCTGCTGTTTCTTCTGGCTCTTTTTGAGCTGAGCCATCATGGCTTCCTGGTCACTCTTCAGGACTTTGATAGCCTCCCACATCAGAGTCACCTTCTCTCTGAAGAGACCCACTTTCTGAGACTCGGTGGGCTGCCTCTGAACAAGATGAATGTATGAAAGGAGATGACCATGTTCAAAGGGAAAAGACAGAAACCATGCAAATATTGTAACATAAAATGACAGCAATGATGAAGTTTGAGCTTATAAAATGGAGAAATAGTAATTAATTGAATGTCAAGTAATTTACATGAAAAATGAAGCTCCTACTTACAGTAAGGTATTGTACTCTCATTGGAGCAGGAAAACAGAAACAGTCCATGATGACTGTCTTGAATGTGGACAACTTGGTGGAACAAAACAAAACAATCAATGCAATATAGCCTAAATCATTTGGGATATTTTCTTAGGTTAGACTTTACAATTATTAGACACATTTTGTTGAAGGCCCAGTTAAAACGGTATATATCTACTTAGATAGAACTTACTTATTCAAGAGATGAAATGGCGAATAATTCACACATTTCACAGTTAATTTAGGATCATCAGTATGCTTCAAGTCCTTTCTTTATGAGTAGCCTAATCTGTTTGCACTCCAACACAAAGGTTAGAACCTATGATGAGAATTGAATGCAATTATGACATCATTTTATTATGATGCAGGATACTGGGTTTTGAACATGATAGTCAATTAAAACGCATCCCCTTAGAATTAGAATCCCTTGAACATTCTAATTCTATGTGCATAACTCATCACAGCAATTATTAGGCTACATCATCCCCTAATCAATAAAATGGCACCCAATTTAGACCAATATTATGTGAGTTTCACATACAATAATATTATATTGGTCAGAGTATGCCCTCCTGTACTGTCAATCCACATATATCTAGGCTAGGCCTGACCAATGATATTGGCCTACACCTCACAATAATTTAATAATATTTTTTCTTTCTGCTTGCATTTTGCATTTATATTGATGTGTGTATTTTATGTCATGTATGTAATTCAGGGCTCATCTGTAAAAGGGGCCTTGGTCTCATTATGACTCCCTGATAAAATAAAGGTTCAATAAAATAAAATAAAAAATAAAAAAATCTATAGCCTACCAGTGCAGTCACCTTCCATTCTGTTCATGACACTCACTCTTTTTCTTCACCATTTGTTCATTGAATAACTTTCTTATGAATAGCTCATAAATGGCTCAAGCTTGTTGAGGTCAACTATCCATTGAACTCACACAACCAAGTTACTGTTGTAGCTTGTAAGGGATGTTCTTACATATCCCACATTATTATTGAGAGAAAAAGAACAAGAGTTCAAATAAAAAGTCCTTACAATATAAAATAAGTTATAAAATAAGTTTTCTTTTTAATTTGTTTCAAAATATATTTTGATTCATATAGGCTTTACAGCTGCAAATATGAACAGACAGTGATTCACAGAATGACTGACTCAGTCTCTCTCTCTCCCCATCCCCCTCCCCCTTCCAGACCCTGCTGCCGTAGGTGTGGTGACAGTCAGTAACAACGGTCGTATGGACTTCCTCAGTGTGTCGTGGCGACCAGCCCAAGGCGACGTGGATAGTTACCTGGTCACCCTGAGGGACCGTGAGAGGACCGTCCACACCCTGGTTGTGTCCAAGTCCAGCCCTGAGTGTGTGTTCAAGTCCCTTGTGTCTGGACGGCTCTATAACATCTCTATCATCTCCCGCAGTGGAGTCTATGAGAATCACACCATCGTGCAGGAACGCACACGTAGGTCTACCATGTCTACCTGTTTGTCTGTTTGAAATTGGTCTTGTCTGCTTGCTTTTACTGTTCTATTCAATTCAAGTGTTATTCAATTCTATTCTATTCTATTCCTCTCCCCAGAGCCCTCTAGTGTCCAAAACCCCACAGCGATCCACTCGGCCAGGGATGACTACCTGAAGGTGTACTGGCGCCATGCAGCCGGGGACTTTGATTACTACCAGGTGGTCATCAAACACAACAACATCTTCCACCAGAACAAGACGGTTATGAAGAGCCAGAACAAGTGTGTGTTCAAAGGCCTGGTCCCCGGGAGACTGTACACCGTCATCGTCAGCACCTGGAGCGGGAAGTATGAGACCAGCATGTCCACAGACGGAAGGACCTGTGAGTGATACGAATAGTACTATGTTATATCTCTTCTTTGTCTGTAATAATAATTTAGTTAGCTACATTCATAACTGTCTAATTGTGGTGAAACAGTTTCCTTGAGCATGCTTATTTTAAACCTGTCTCTCCCTACCCTCTGTTCCTTTGTATGTACAGTACATTGAGTTTGTATGCTGCAAAATGTATTGCCTTTGAGAACATTACAGTTTATCTATTTTAATCTCGAATCATGTCTGTGACAGTCCCTGCGGCGGTGAGATCACTAGCCCTGGCTGGGCGGGGCACGGAGGACCTTCGTGTCACCTGGTTGGCTGCTCCGGGGGACGTGGATCACTACGAGGTGCAGCTCCTCTTCAACGACATGAAGGTTAGTCCTCCTGGTCCAGTCTACAGTAATACCTGGTTAGTCTGTCTTCATGTTTAGAGGACTTTTATGACCTTCATTCTTTGTTGTATTTTATTGCTGCTTTATTTCTATTTATCTTGCTGATTTTATTATGTTAAAGTGACTTTGGTTGTTTCCAACAAAAAAAAAAAGGTGCAAGTCTAGTCATTTAATATAGCAAAATGTATTAATAATGAATGTGTTATGTATTATTATTATGAAGGTGTTCCCGCCCATCACCCTGGGCAGCAACGTGGGGAAGTGTGTCCTTTCCTCCCTCACCCCAGGACGCCTCTATAAGATCCACGTTTCCACCTTCAGCGGACCCAACCAGAGGGCCCAGTTCATAGAGGGCAGGACAGGTAAACCAAACCAACACACCTGCTGGGTTAAAAAGCTAGGCTACATTTGTTTTCTTTCAAATACTTGTGTTTGATTTGTTTGCACGTTTGGGACTACTCCATTGGTTGAATTGAGGTAACAAAACGGGACACAACAAAATGTCACAGAATCTAACAAATCTAACGCAAACATAACATAAACTAACAACGGTATTCATTTCCGTTCCACTTCCACCCTCCTTTCTCCCTCTCCTGCTTCTTCTTCCTCCTCCTTCTTTATTTTCTCCCCTGCCTGCAGTTCCGAGCAAGGTCAAGAACATCCACGTAAGCAACAATGGGCAGAGCAACAGCCTGAAGATCAGCTGGACCCCGGGGCAGGGTGACGTGGACAGCTACTCTGTGTCCCTGTCACTGGACGGGCCAGAGGGACGCATGCTGGAGACGCGACCCGTACCCAAACACCTGAATCAGCTGGGGTTCAGCTCCCTGCAGCCTGGACAGCTGTACAGTGTGACTGTAAGGTCTATCAGTGGTATACTGTTGAACAACAACACGGCCAGCGGACGCACCGGTGAGGAGGCTACATAAGGACTCATAACACATTCTTTACTCATATACTGCATTCATAAGCAGTACATTAGCATTTCATACTGTATATTTGGGTGTTTTGGGGGTGGACTGGGAAGGAATAGTGATCTCTCTCAATGGGTCTGGCTATCTACAATTTGAAATCAGTCCATTTGACTGAACTGATTGGTTGTGTTTTTTTTACCTACCCTTTAATCAACTGTTGATTGATAAACAATGACAGCCTATGTGCAATTTGTATCCCTTAGGAAATAAGTAATCTGACCTCAATGGGACTACCTGGTTAAATAAAGGTCAAATAAATAAAATAAAAACTGTTCCCTCTCTCCTCAGTCCCCTCTGCAGTGACGGGCCTGCAGGCTGACAACAGACACACCACCTGCAGTATTCAGGTCAGCTGGCAGGAGGCCCGGGGCGTGGCGGACGGCTACAGCCTGCAGCTGCTGGACGACAGGGGACACCTGGTCACCAACAGGTATTATTATTTGTGTATACTATTTGAATTCTTGTATTTATTGTATGAACCACTCCAATTGAATTGTATTGAATTGAATGGAATGGAATATAATTTAATTGAATTAAATTGAACAGCTCCCAGGCCTCCTCCGGGTCCACACCGCTCCAGCACCATTTCGACGGCCTCACCCCGGGGAAGAGGTACCATATCCTGGTCCACACCACCAGCGGAGGGGTCCACAGCGAGGAGGTCACCACTGAAGCACGCACGCGTAAGACTGCATGGATTTATTCACCAAGTCCCTTGAAATCAATGTCCAGTGGTATTATGTGCAGTACAGGAGTGCTCAACCCTAATCCTGAAGAGCCATATGTTTTTCCTTGTCACTGTGCTTCTGCTTGCTCTTCAGAGTCTAGGTCAGGTTCCGGTAAAGCACATTCTGACAACTGTTGATGAGAGAGGGTTTTGATAAATCTGATTTAAATTTGATTGAATAATTCATCCCCAGGTCCGGCGGCGGTTAGCAACCTCTCCATCCAGGCCAACAGCAGCAGCAGCCTGTCCTTCCACTGGTCTCCCCCAGAGGGAGAGTTGGAAGGTTACGACCTCTACCTGTACAACGGAGACGACACCCTGTACGACCGGCGCAGCGGCCTGCCCAACACGCTGCAGGTCTCCTTCCAGGGCCTGAGGCCTGGTGTCTCCTACAGGATGGTGGTGTTAACACGCAGCGGAGAGCAGACCAACGACATAGCTATCTGGGCCAGGACTGGTGAGAGAGCTACAGATATAGGATCTTAATTTGACCAGTATTGTCGCAGCAAAATAATCCTGCAGCAACAGTATTTGAACGTTTAGTCCATTCACACTTTTCCGACGATTTAATGTTGCTTGGTCGGTGGTTAGGCTATTAGCTGGCCAAAATTAGGCTACATGAAAAGTGCAATACCGTTAATATAACCGTGTGTTAGTGTGGTCTTCAGTGAATGTATGTAAAGGAAAATTCAGAGTGATCAAATTCAAATCTGACATCTGTACTACTCTAGTGCTAAGGAGGGGTACTGTCGGTCTTGGGTATGATAAAGACAAATTCTTACTTGAGATAAGATGTGAGTTTCACATCACGTGATGGCACATACATACGTAAGGTGTTTCTCTCACAGAAACTATGAGGTAACAAACAACTAACTGCTAACTATAGCCAGTATGAAAAATGAATGCACTCACTAACTGTAAGTCGCTCTGGATAAGAGCGTCTGCTAAAATGACTAAAATGTTACACTCACTGACATTACATCATGACTTGACTTCTGATCTTACCGCTCCTCCTCTTCCTCCTTAGTCCCGGCTGCAGTGACGTCTCTTCACCAGTCGGAGGTGCTGTGGGTGTCGTGGGAGCGTGCAGCGGGGGAGCTGAGCGGCTACTTGCTGTCTGTCTACAACCCAGATGGCTCCCAGCAGGCAGAGGAGTCTCTAGGGCCCGACGCCACGGAGCATGCCGTCCCCACTCTGATCCCCGGGCGCCTATACCATGCTGTCATCCTCACCCGCAGTGGCGAGCTCACAAACAGGGCCACCACTCAGGGCAGGACCGGTGAGTCCTCTCTCTCTAGATGAGTGTCAATGAGTGTTGACGTGTGTAATTGCAGTGAAAGGGGGACATACTGTAGCTTAGTCAGTAAAGAAAACATATGGATGTACAGTAGAAAGGGAAGCATTCTTGAGGGCTGCCCTGATTTGTCTTGATGGTTAACAACACAATTACCATATAGTCTATACTAAAATCAGTTTTTATTGTACAGTATTTGCTTGGATGTTCATCAAATTGCTAATCCTTCTTTGCATTGTCATCTTCTCCTCAGCCCCCAGACCCCCTACCTCTGTGTCATTCGGCGGGGTCACCAACACTTCACTGGAACTGAACTGGAGTGGTCCTGCAGGCAGCGACTACGACGACTTTGACCTGCAGTGGGCCCCCCGGGACCACCTGTCTGTGTTCAACCCCTACCACACCCGGACCTCCGGCAGCCGCATCCTTAAGGGCCTGTACCCCGGACGCCTGTACAACTTCAGCCTGCGTACTGTCAGTGGGGCTGTTCGTGGTGTTGGTGAGGATGGGAGCCCTGCCTACAGCCTGCCCATCCACAAGAGCATCCGAACCAGTAGGTGGCGTTATACTGTACACTGTTTGGTTGCAAGTATTGCAAGACTGAGAAGATGTAGAGTTGTTGCTTGACTGGAACAAAATCCTGTGCACACTACAGACACAGATAAAACAAGGAGACAAATGTTTCACCGGATGTATAAGCATCATCAAATGTGGTAAGGAGAGGAAGCCCAGTGGCCGACTGTGGGAGAATATGGTATGAGATTAAACTGGGCTGACATTCTGCAGATTTTCTCATTGAAGAAAAGCCCGATCTCAATACAGTTTTCTGTTCCCAAAACTAGAATATGTTACTTGTAGACATGACCCTTTGTTAAAGTTTCTAACAATTGTGTTGTTTACAAGGAGTGCAAGGGCGAATTGAGTTATTGCACATGTGCACTTCACAGAGAAGGCGTACCCTAGTGGAAATATGCAAATACATGCTAGTACGCGGCAATAGGATCTCGCTAGCTCGTGCTTGGCTCTGCCCACCTCCTTGCTTTTTCTTCCCACTATGCTTCATTTACTCCCATTGAAAACGACACAGATGAACTGTCTTGAGTTAGTTATAAATATCTTTGCTTCAGCTCTGACCTCTGTACTAGAAAGACTATAGTTTTCTTGACCCCTGTTCTTACCTCTGGCGCCCTCTACAATTTATCCCCTCCATAGAGCCAGAGCGTGTTCAGTACCTACACTGCCGCCCCCAGAACTCCACCTCTATCTCCTGCTCCTGGGCGCCCCCGGAGGCTGACTATGACTCCTACACCATTGAGTGCCTCCACCGGGACTCCCGCACCCTGGTGTACTCCCGGCGTACGGGCCGCGACAGCACCCTCTACCACATCACCCAGCTGGAGCCACACAAACGCTACACCGTCTCCATCAAGGCCATCTCCGACAGCATGACTAGCGAGGCCGCTGAGGATAGCGTGGTCACCATGATCGACCTGAGTACCAAAGGGGTTGTGTTTAGCTTCTGGTCACAGTGACTGTGTGATGATGACCACAGGCAGAGATGTGATATGGTGAACTCTGTATGGCTATATGACAGCCAAAGCCGTTGACTTTGAGTATGGTCTCACTGCTGTCACCTCTAGTTATTTTGTGGTCCTTATAGGTTACTTTAACCAGTTATAAACATGGTTCAATGGCCACTATGATCCACTGTGCTTTGAAGCTGTTATAGGTTGATATTCTGTAAACTAGGATTCTGCACCTGACGTCCATGTAAGATCCCGGCTAGTAAGGTACATTCCAGTACAATCATAGATGTTCTATTGCTGTGTTTCTCCCTCCAGGCCCTCCCCTCCCTTCCCTCAGCACCCGTGTTAACAACAGGGCTGCTCTCATCACCAAAAACACCATCTTCTTCAAGTTTAACTGCAGCTGGTTCAGTGACGTCAACGGAGCAGTCAAGTTCTTCACAGTGGTGGTGACCGAGTCTGTAGGTAAGG